>NC_058083.1:292320531-292620531 GCF_014858855.1 Bufo gargarizans | reverse complement strand
TTCGACCGCGGGTTTATGCCCGCATCCGACACCACTTGTGGGGATCAGCTCAAACAGTGACTTCAGGTTTCATTTAAACAATAGTCTTTTATTTTGTTTAAACACAGCTTTAACAAATGCTCGCTTACTTCAGCAGGTAAACACAAAGAAACACAGTTCATATGAAGTGGTCTACCTCACAGTCCTCTGTAGTTCCAGAGTTCCACCACCCACTGGAGAGGGGGAAAAAGATTAGGCCACGGCAGGCTTATCCACAGCAACACACACCACAGCTTTACTCCCAGTCTGTTACACTTCCAGACTAGGAACCACACCCCCAGCTCTCCTGGGATTCCTGGCTTAAATAGGCCAGCCAACACCTGGCCTGGATACGTGGGAGTAGTTATCCCACCCTGCTCTTTGACTACTCCAATGAAACCCGGCCCGGATCAGCTGCAGCTAGCAGCTAAACTACCTCTAGCAACTGTCAGTAACCTAGGGTTACTGACGAAACATTACCGGTTCATTTCACTGAGGCCAGGCACCTCGGTGACACGTATCTATCATCTATTATGGCACCTTGTGCCTTCTCACAGTGCCTATATATTAACATCTATATGATCAATCCTACACTGGTTGATTACACACATATTGGTGACTGTCTATCAGACTGGGAACTGTTACAACCACTTTTGCCCGAGATTCAGGTTTGATCACGTGTATCGATTGATGTGAGTGTTGATAAACAAATTCTTTAGGTATTCATATGTTAACAATCAGAGGTATTTGTATCTTCAGCTTTTATGCAGTTCAATTGCCAGCTAATAACTGTGTAGTTCTTCTGGACCAATTGTTGTTTACTATTTTCTACTTTCTGCCCCATATTTTTTCCCCTAATGAACCAATAATTGGGGAAACGCGTTGGGGGTATTTAGGGAAATGAGAGGGTGAGATAGTGCAGGCACGGGACCATAGGCCACCCAACATCAGGGTGTTCCTGTGGGTTGACATATTAGTTAGGGATTTATTAGGGACATCTCTCCCGAGCGTATTATACCCGTCCTCCCCTCTGTGTATATTTGTATGTGTTGGATTTTTGGGTCCATTATGAGCAATATTTTTTATATTGTAGAGGAATATGAAGTGATTTAATATTAATGTGATGATTAAAAGTTAAGTTTTATTCCTAGCTTTCTGTGACTCCAAACATATTAAACAGTTAGTGGTGCCCCAGGCTTATCGCAAACTCGTGTTAAAGTTAGCCCATCAACATGTTCTCGGGGGGCATCTGGGAAATCAGAAAACACAGGACCGGATACTACAATGGTTTTACTGGCCCAGTGTGTTTAAAGAGGTGGACGAATTCTGTAAGTCTTGCCCGACCTGCAAGGCAACTAGCCCCCAGCACCTTTTCTGCAGTCCCTTAGTACCTCTCCGATCATCGAGGTGCCGTTTGAGCGAATTGCGATTGGCCTCATAGGCCCAGTACCGAAGCCAACTAGAGGAAACCAACACATCCTGGTCGTCCTAGATTTCTCCACTGGGTACCCGGAGGTGGTGCCACAGCAACATACATCAGCTAAACTGATAGCTAAGGAGCTAATGGAAATGTTCTCCCAAGTGGGGCTACCTTAAGAGGTTCTGACTGACCAGGGGAGCCCTTTTATGTTTAAGGTCATGAGGGAGCACTGTAAGTTGCTGCATATCAAACAGTTACGGACGTCCATTTACCTTCCGCAAACGGCCGGTCTGGTTGAAAGGTTTAATAAAACATTAAAAACCATGTTAAAAAGGGTTGTGTCTAAATATGGGAAGGACTGGGACCTTCTTCTGCACATATCTCATGTTCGCTGTGCAAGAGGTGCCCCAGGCCTCTACTGGGTTCTCGTCCTTTGAATTGCTATATGGCAGACATCCTCGCGGTTTGTTGGACGGAGCCAAATCGGCGTAGGAACAGCAACCCACTCCGCATAGAAGTGTGTTTAAGTATTTTACCAAGATACAACAGCGGATAGAAAACGTTTTACCTCTTGTCAGAGAGCATATGGAGGCAGCTCAGCGAGCCCAGAGTTGGATCTATAATCGGCAGGCTCAGGTCCGGATCTTTAACCCGGGTGATCGGGTTTTGATTCTGGCGCCGACCGTGGACAGTAAGTTCCTGGACAGGTGGCAGGGGCCCTACGAGGTACTTGAAAAAATTGGAGAGGTAAATTATAAGGTACACCATCCAGGGAAGCGAAAGCCGGAGCAGGTGTACCATGTAAATCTACTCAAACTGTGGAAAGATAGGGAAACCTGTACTGAAGACAGCCCACAGCCAGGCTTTCTAGGGGAAGCGGTTTTGGCCCTTCTGTCTGAAGCAAGGGAAGCGGCTGCCACAGTAAGAATTGCTGACAGCCTCTCGTCTAAGCAGGCTCAAGAGGCCAGGAAGTTTATTAGCCGGAACACGGATGTGTTTTCTGATCTCCCTGGACGCGCTTCCACAATTCGGCATGACATTGTCACTGAGCCGATACCATACCAGGTATCTGAGGCTCGGTGACAAGCCATCTCAAAGGAAGTGCAGATGATACTGAGGCTAGATGTCGTTGAGGAGTCTAAAAGTGAGTGGGCTAGTCCTACAGTGCTAATACCCAAGCCAAATGGCACACCGGTTCTGTAACGATTTTCGTAAACTGAACGAGATTTCAAAATTCGATGCATATCCCATGCCCCTGGTGGATGAGCTCATCGAGAGGTTAGGACTAGTGATGGATGAACATCGGTCGGGACGATTTGCAAACGCGACCGCGCGAATGTGATCAAATGTTCGCAAACCGTGCACTCGCAGGTTCACCTTAATAGTAGGCGAACCTGAAAAACCTTCAGGTCATATTTGCAGCCACCAAATACTTACTAGAAGTACACAAATAGTCCCACAACATGGACAGTGACATACTAGAGAAGCATCAATGACCAAAATTCCCATAAAAAAATATCTATTTTAATCATGGGCCATATTTATGCATCTTTAAGGTAAATTCTCAAAAATGTGCTCTGCTGGAGGCTAGAAAATTTTTATTTTAGACCACAGGAGTACAGACCCTAAAAATTAGGCATTCACCTGACATTAAATAAATTGTGATTATGTGGCTCAAGGTACATTATGCGGTCACTGAATAACAATTTTACTGTAGCCCACTGAAGTACAGGCCCCAAACATTAGGCATTCATCGGACAGAAAACATCAAGTGATTATGTGGCTGGAGGTATATTAGGCGGTCACCGCATAACAATTTTACTGTTGGCCAGTTACATTACAGGCCCCAAAAATGATGCATTCATCGTACAGAAAAGATCAAGTGATTATGTGGCTGGAGGTATATTAGATGGTCAACCGATATCAAATTTACTGCAGGCCAGTGGAGTACATGCCCCAAACATTATGCATTCACCAGACAGAAAACATCAAGTGATTATGTGGTTGGAAGTATATTAGACGGTCATTGGATAACAATTTTACTGCAGGCCAGTGGAGTATAGGCCCCAAAAATTAGGCATTCACCGGACAGAAAAGATCAAGTGATTATGTGGCTGAAGGTATATTAGACGGTTATTGGATAACAATTTTACTGTAGGCCAGTACAAATACATGTCAAATACATATGTTTAGAAGAACTAAAAATATAAAATTGGATTAAAACAGGGCTAACGAAATCCCCCCTCTTGAATAAACCACAAATGATAATAGGTGAAATTCTATAACACGTGGTCGTCACAGGTGTTGAATTCCTCCGAGGCAGCAACATTTAGGCATTCACCATACAGAAAAGATCAAGTGATTATGTGGCTGGAGGTATATTAGACGGTCATTGGATACCAATTTTGCTGCAGGCCATTGTAGTACAGGCCCAAACATTAGGCATTTACCAGACAGAAAAGGCCTTTTATGCCGCTGTATTTACATAAGACAGGGACCATTCTTTGTTCTGGGTGGTGGCGGATTTGTGTGGGCTGGCATGAGGAAATTCAATTAAACGTGGTCATCACAGGTGTTCAATTCCTCCGAGATCCATGCATCATTAATTTTTTGAAATGTGAGGTAGTCCATACTGTCATGAGCTAGGCGAGTGCGCTTATCGGTCACGATCCCCCCTGCTACGCTGAACAGCCTTTCTGACAGGACACTCGATGATGGGCAAGCCAAGAGTTCCATGGCAAATTGTGCCAGCTCTGGCCACAGGTCAAGCCTGCACACCCAGTAGTCCAGGGGTTCCTCGCTTCTCAGAGCCGTTAACCCAATGTAGTCGGACACCTGTTGGTCTAAGCTTCCCTGAGGCTGGGTCCAGAGGACAGCTGTCGATGGGTTGGCTGCAAGAATGATCTCATATTCGAAGTGACCAACACATCTTCAAACAGCCCCCTTCTAGCATGCGCGGTAGGATTGGTACCCGCAACGGTTTCTTTTTGGGTGGAAATTTCTCTGCCAGCGCCCACAACAGCAGAATGTAGCATTTCTCACAGCAAGGACTGGAAATGCTGCATGCTGACAGCCCTCTGTGATGCTGGTAACTAGTGTTGAGTGCGAATATTCGAATAGCGAATTTTTATCGTGAATATTGCCACTTCGGGAATTTGCGAATATTTAGAATTTAGTGCTATACAGTATATTTGTTATATCGAATATTCATATTTTTTTCCCATCTGAACACATGATTCCTCTCTGCTTCTTCCTTGTGGGCCAAAGAGAAGGAAGCAATGTCAAGTCATTGTCAAGCCTCTTCAGTGGAGCATGAAGGCCCCCATTTCCACTAAATTGGAAGCGGTGTAGCGCCCTGGCTCCTGCTCATGTCCCAGGAGAATCTCGTCCTCGGTCTCCTCCCCCCATCCACGGACAACACCAGGGATCCCCGAAAAGTTAAAAGCCTGCTCTTCTTGCTCCTCCTCCTCCCAGGCACCATTCTCTTCTGACTCCTCTTCAGACTCCTGCTCAGATGTCTCAGGTGGAGTAGCCCCCTCTGAGAATTCATTCAGCATTGCGACTTACTCATCTTCCAGCTCCTGCTCCTCAATGGCTTGATCAATGACACTATGCAATGCACGCTCCTGAAAGAAGGTATGATGTCACTGATGGCACTCTGGCTGCGACTAACCAGTTTGGTGATCTCAAATGGCCATAGAAGTCTGCATGCATTGCGCATGAGCAGCCACTGGCATGGTGAAAAGAAACTAAGCTCCGCAGAACCTGTCCTGCTGCAGAGTTCGTACAGGTAGTCGTTAATGGCACGTTGCTTCTGGAGCAGCCTATCAAGAATAGTGGAGTTCCATCGTGTCGAGCAGTCACAAATCAGACGTCTGACAGGCAGGTGGTGTCGCTGCTGAACGTCAGCAAGGCGAGCCATGGCCGTGTAAGATCTTCTAAAATGGCCAGAGATTTTCCTGGTCTGCCGCAAGACGTCCTGGACACCAGAGTATTTGGCAACTAATCACTGCACGACTGCAGGACGTGTGCCATGCACGGCACATGTGTCATTTTGCCCTGTTTCAGCACGCTTAGCAGATTGGCACAATTGTCGCACACCAATTTACCAACTGTCATATTGAGCAGGGCTAGCTACTGATCGGCCTGTGAGCAGTGCAGGATCGGTGTGGCTCTTGGCTTCTAGGCACAACAGCCGCAGCGCAACATGGCAACGTCTCCACTGGCACGTCAAATAGGTTCTGGGGAGCTTGGGGGGTGCAGCTGAAGAGGTGGTAGCAGTGGAAAAGAAGGAGTCAGCCATGGAGGAGACAGAGGTTGGAGTAGGTGGAGGAGAAGAAGAGGCAGGCCTGCATGCAATCCGTGGCGGTAACACCAAATCCACACGGGTGCCACGGGTTGCATGCTTGACAGCCGTCAGGAGGTTCACCCAGTGGGCAGTAAAAGCTATGTACCTTCCTTGCCTGTGTTGGCTAGACCACGTGTCTGTGGTCAGATGTATCTTGGCACCGGCACTGTGTGCCAGAGATACATTCACTTGCCGCTGAATTTGGTCATATAGCTCTGGGATGCCCTTCTGGAAGAAATATTCCTTCCATTGCGGTGTGTCAATGGCCAAAAATTTTCTAAAGGCCTCCGAGTCAACCAGTTTATTTGGCAGTAGTTGGTAGGCTAGCAGTTCCGACAAGCTAGTGGTCAGCCGTTGGGCAAGAGGGTTATCCGGCGTCATTAACTTTTTACGTTTTAACATTTGGGCCACGGAAGCCTGCCTTGTGCCAGATTAACGCGATGACGGCACGGTGAAAGGTGGAGTGGAGGACAAATGGGAGGAGAGAGGAGTAGGAGAAGAGGCAGGATGTGGAGTGCTGTAAATGTGCAGCAATGGTTTTTATTTTTACAGCAGTGGCTTCCTCTGTGGTATCCTCCTATGAAATACATTCTTGTTTAGTGTTTAGTGTTTTACCTATTGTAGATTCGCTAACAGGGATGTTAGCATATGCCAGAGACTTTTGTAAATCTTTAGCTGACACTCTAGGATTCTGGGCTGTGCTCTTGCAGTCATCTTTACAAGACGGACACTCCTAGGGAGAGTAGCAGCAGTGCTGAACTTTCTCCATTTATAGACAATTTGTCTTACCGTGGACTGATGAACAGCAAGGCTTTTGGAGATACTTTTATAACCCTTTCCAGCTTTATGCAAGTCAATAATTCTTAATCATAGGTCTTCTGAGAGCTCTTTTGTGTGAGGCATCATTCACATCAGGCAATGCTTCTTGTGAAAAGCAAACCCAGAACTGGTCTGTGTTTTTTATAGGGCAGGTCAGCTGTAACTAACACCTCCAATCTAATCTCACTGATTGGACTCCAGTTGGCTGACACCTCACTCCGATTAGCTCTTGGAGATGTGATTAGTCTAGGGGTTCACATACTTTTTCCACCTGCACTGTGAATGTTTACATGTGTGTTCAATAAAAACATGGTAACATTTAATTCTTTGTGCGTTATTTGTTTAAGCAGACTATGATTGTCTATTGTTGTGACTTAGATGAAGATCAGATCACATTTTATGACCAATTTGTGCAGAAATCTATATAATTCCAAAGGGTTCACATACTTTTTCTTGCAACTGTATATTCGTAATTTCGAATATTATATTTTTTTTTTAAATCAGTACACATCATCTCTCCCTGCTTCTAGCTTGTGGGCCAATGAGAAGGCTGCAGTATCTTTGACTTTAGGAGTAGTGTTGATTGCGAATTTTCGTAATGCAAATTTTTATCGTGAATTTTTTAATTGCAGAGTAAAAACATGATTCCTCCCTGCTTCTTGCTTGTGGGCCAATGACTCATTGGCCCCCAAGCAAGAAGCAGGGAGAAATCATGACTTTAGATGGGAAAAATGATAAATATTATAAAAAACAAATATATAGCCCAATTTGAATATATTCATTTTTTTGAATATTCGTAATATTCTAAAACAAGAATATATAGCAATACAGCGAATATTCGAAAAAAACGAATATAGAGAAATTTAGCTAATATAGTGCTATAATCTTCTTTGTCTAATAGTTGTAAAAAATAAAGATTATAGCACTATATTAGCAAAATTTCTCTATATTCTTTTTTATATTTCTATATATTATTGTTTTAGAATATTACGAATATTAGAAAAAAATAATATATAAGTTTTTGGGAATATTCTTAATATTCTAAAACAAGAATATATATCAATATGGCGAATATTCAAAAAACAAACAAATATAGAGCAATTTAGCGTATATCGTGCTATAATCTTCTTTGTCTAATAGTTGTAATTTTTTTTTCATCTGAAGTGCAGATTGGAAAAAAAAATACAACTATTAAAAAAAAAGATTATAGCACTATATTAGCGAAATTGCTCTATATTAGTTTTTTTTTCTAATATTCGCTATATTGCTACAGACGTGGACAAAATTGTTGGTACCCTTTGGTCAATGAAAGAAAAAGTCACAATGGTCACAGAAATAACTTTAATCTGACAAAAGTAATAATAAATTAAAATTCTATAAATGTTAACCAATGAAAGTCAGACATTGTTTTTCAACCATGCTTCAACAGAATTATGTAAAAAAATAAACTCATGAAACAGGCATGGACAAAAATGATGGTACCCCTAGAAAACACAGAACATAATGTGACCAAAGGGACATGTTAATTCAAGGTGTGTCCACTAATTAGCATCACAGGTGTCTACAACCTTGTAATCAGCCATTGGGCCTATATATATGGCTCCAGGTAATCACTGTGTTGTTTGGTGATATGGTGTGTACCACACTCGACATGGACCAGAGGAAGCAAAGGAAAGAGCTGTCTCAAGAGATCAGAAAGAAAATTATAGACAAGCATGTTAAAGGTAAAGGCTATAAGACCATCTCCAAGCAACTAGATGTTCCTGTGAGTACAGTTGCACATATTATTCATAAGTTTAAGATCCATGGGACTGTAGCCAACCTCCCTGGACGTGGCCGCAGGAGGAAAATTGATGACAAATCTAAGAGACGGATAATCCGAATGGTAACAAAAGAGCCTAGAAAGACTTCTAAAGAGATTCAAGGTGAACTTCATGCTCAAGGAACATCAGTGTCAGATCGCACCATCCGTCGTTGTTTGAGCCAAAGTGGACTACATGGGAGACGACCAAGGAGGACACCATTGTTGAAAACGAATCATAAAAAAGCAAGACTGGAATATGCCAAACTACATGTTGACAAGCCACAAAGCTTCTGGGAGAATGTCCTGTGGACAGATGAGACAAAAATCGAAGTTTTTGCCAAGGCACATCAGCTGTATGTTCACAGACGAAAAAATGAAGCATATCAAGAAAAGAACACTGTCCCTACTGTGAAACATGGAGGAGGCTCTGTTATGTTCTGGGGCTGCTTTGCTGCGTCTGGCACAGGGTGTCTTGAATCTGTGCAGGGTACAATGAAATCTCAAGACTATCAAGGAATTCTAGAGAGAAATGTACTAGCCAGTGTCAGAAAGCTTGGTCTCAGTCGCAGGTCATGGGTCTTGCAACAGGACAATGACCCAAAACACACCGCTAAAAACACCCAAGAATGGCTAAGAGGAAAAAATTGGACTATTCTAAAGTGGCCTTCTATGAGCCCTGACCTCAATCCTATTGAGCATCTTTGGAAGGAGCTGAAACATGCAGTCTGGAAAAGGCACCCTTCAAACCGGACACAACTGGAGCAGTTTGCTCATGAGGAGTGGGCCAAAATACCTGCTGAGAGGTGCAGATGTCTCATTGACAGTTACAGGAAGCGTTTGATTGCAGTGATTGCCTCAAAAGGTTGCGCAACAAAATATTAAGTTAGGGGTACCATCATTTTTGTCCATGCCTGTTTCATGAGTTTATTTTTTTACATAATTCTGTTGAAGCATGGTTGAAAAACAATGTCTGACTTTCATTGGTTAACATTTATAGAATTTTAATTTATTATTACTTTTGTCAGATTAAAGTTATTTCTGTGACCATTGTGACTTTTTCTTTCATTGACCAAAGGGTACCAACAATTTTGTCCACGTCTGTATATATTCTTGTTTTAGAATTTTTCGAATATTTGAAAAAACAAATATATTCAATATAGTGCCATGACTATACAAGAAGCAGGGAGGAATCATGTTTTTACTCGGCAATTGAAAAATATGCGATACAAATTTGCATTACGAAACATTCGCATTACGAAAATTTGCATATTACGCGATCATTACCTTGCCGATTTTTCGAGTTAAAAAATCGTAGAATATAACAAATATTAAAATTCGCTAATATTCGACAAATATTCTACAAAATATTCGCGAAATATTGCGAATTTGAATATGACCCCTGAGGCTCATCACTACTCATTATATATGTGCTCAGTGTGAATGACAAGTGTTACATGTGAAATATTTGCCCAGTGTGTATGGCATGTGTCCAGAGTACCAGTGATGTGCACCATGTATCCAGTCTGCAAGCTTTGTTTACTGTTTCAATGGCAAGGAATCCAGCCATACGTCTTGCACAGGAGTCCCCATCTGCCCCCCCAGAATAATTAAAAAGCACAGACTACTGAGCCACAAGGGTTAAAAAAGATGCTAATCAGGTAATTGTTATGCTATACATAGTAACATTTTAAAATTAATGATAGATGTTGCTAGAAAGTGAAAGGTGCAGGTATCCCAAAGGCCAAATATATGAATTGACACTATTTTGGCATATGACTGTTAAAGGCTGTGGGTATATTGGAGTATAGGGAGATTCCCCAATATTCATGCCGCCATTGTTCTGAATTAAAGCAACCCTCTGGTTCAAGAAAATAAATTCACATTAACTAGGGGAATGAAAAGAAGGCTTACATGGTGCCCTTCTTTAAAATTTTTAGTTGTAGATCTTCGAATTCTTGGCATCTCTTCTGCCATCCAAGATGGTCACACTGCTTCTCAGACTGTTGCATTGGCAGCCCAAAACACGTCTTACTTGTCCAGCCCTGCTCTTGGATGGGCCAGAACTGTTCAGATGAGCAGCAGGAAGTGTCTTGGGCTACCACATGCCCAGTATGCATCAGGCAATCTGAGAAGTAGGGAATGGAGTGTAGGCTAAGAATTGACAGATCTGAAGGAAAAACATGAAAAGGAGGGACCCATGTAAGTGTTCTGTTTGTTCTCCGGTTAAGGTGATTTTTTTTTTTTTTCTTGAACCCGGAGTCACTTTAAGTGTAAGAGAATGCCTGAGCAGCATTACTCTGGATACTCTAAAGTATCCATATGCCAGGCAAAAACATAAAATGCATATGACCCCATTGAGCAAAAAAAAATAAAAACATTAAAAGGCACGATCCCATCCACTCTGAAGCTGTAAGGTAAATGCCTTTTTGATTCTCAAACCCATACTTAAAAGCTTTACCATAAACCTTATGTAACTCCCAGTATCAATTATAAATAGTTTTCTTTGGGAAAAGATTAAGGTTAGTGATCCTGAAATTCATGACTGACGTTACAGCTGTAACCACTCACTTTTCCAAGAAAATCTCCAGCTGGATTAAAGTGCTGGACAAAAATTGAGCCAGGAAGATATATTTTACAATGTTTTTACTTTTTAACCATTCAATGACTAAGTCTTTTTTGATTTGGCAAGTGCAAAGATATTAATGAACTATCTTCACAAAAACTGCTTAATGGGATTGTTTTACTTCAGCAAATTACATTTATCATGTAGAGCAGGGATGCTCAACCTGTGGCCCTCAAGCTGTTGCAAAACTACAACTCCCAGTATGCCCTAATAGCTGTAGGCTGTCCAGGCATGCTGGGAGTTGTAGTTTTGCAACAGCTGGAGGGCCACAGGTTGGGAATTCCTGATGGAAAGAAAGTTAATAGAAAGCACTTAATAATATATTTTGATTGTCCATATTGCCTCCCTTGCTGGTAGAATTCATTTTTTCATCAAATTATACACGGCTTGTATCCAGGGATTATAACCATCCTGCAATGCACCAGCAGTGTCCGTGCTTGCACACTATAGGAAAAATTGCCGGCCTCTCTAGTGGGTGGGACAGCGGAAGTGCACATAGGCTGATGCTTTTTCCTATAATGTACGAGCACAACCACTGCTGCTGGATTGTAGGGTGGTCGTAACTCCTGGAAACAAGCAGGGTATAATGTGATGGAAAACTGAATCCAGCCAGCAAAAGAGGCAATATGGGCAATCACAATATATTAGTAAGTGCAGTGAATTAACTTTGTCTGCATGATAAATTCCATTTGCTGAAGTGAGACAACCCCTTTAAGATTACGTTTCTGTGCACTTTCTTTGGATTTCACCTTGTTAAGGGTAAAATCTATGAAGGCAATCCACAACATGAACTGACAGGCTTTAAAATCCACACCACATACCAATTTATACCTCAATTCTGCAGATATTTTTTTTGCAGTGTCTGGGTGAGATTTCATAGAAAATCAGCCACTTTGTTGCTGCTGTAAAGGCTGAAAATGTTGTACGAACAATTCAGCAGTGGAAAATCCATTGTGTATCCATCCAATGTGGACTTATCGTAAGACAATAAACAACATTTATTAAAGAGTTTAAGCCACAATTGTGGTGTTAAAAAGTCACAAATTATGGTGCATGCCATATGTGCACCATAATTTGCGACTTTTTAGGCTTCATGCCACTTTTCAGAAGTGTCGAAGAAAGGTGCAGGGTTAGCAGGGCTGTGCTTCACATGGCCTGCCAGATTTACTATAACTTTTATCAGAAAGTGACCGAAGTTATAGCTAAAGTCTGTGCCAGCCTGTAGCTGGTGAAGACTTCAGTATCTGGCGTATAACAGGGCAGAGGTGCGCCTTATTTATTAAGAGGCACCTGCCTCTTAAAGGGGTTGTCCAGTCATTAATATTGATGACCTAGAGTGATGATAGAAGAACAGAAAGGACCGGCACTCACTAAAGTCGTCTGCAAAATGTCTTGTTTATTGCCACATAATCCTGTGACGCTTTTCGACACTCGCAGGTGTCTTTGTCAAACAGCAATACACACAATACAAAAAAACACCATTAAATAGCCCAACCCCTCATCAAGGTGTGCTCATCACATGATCGTGATGTCATAGAACACACCTCCTAAAATCAGGTGTAGACACACAATTTAAACAAATATTTTAACAAATAAATCTCAGCATGGATATGGTCTTCTCCTGCTCGTGTTCACAATATGCAGCACACTCTCGCATCACTTCACCATAGAGAAACATGTATAAACATATCCATCATAAAAAAAAAACATCCATATTTTCATACAAATGTTGGTAGCAGTTTAATTCGATCACTATAAATTGTAAAAACTAAATACAAAGCTGAAAGAAAGCTGAAAAAAAAAACGCTTGCGTCTCTGAGACAGATAACTTTTCCCTACCTCGGGTGTGTACACTCTTCGAGTGTCATTAAAAGCCCTTATATCACTCATCCAAGATCGGGAGAACATATCCCTATCAAAGGTTTCTTCACATGTGACAGTAATTATGTCATATATATTTTAAAGTGTCCATGCGGTCTTTTGTATGTAGGGGAAACATCTACACGAATGAAAGATTGATTCAGTAAGCACAAGTCCACGATCAGGAAGGAGAATTTGCTACTACCAATACTGCACCATTTTAATCAAGCGAGACACAATATATCGCAGTTGCGTTTTCAGATCATTGAAGGGGTTAAACAGCCCAGGAGAGGAGGTGACAGGAACTCATTATTGAGAAAGAGGGAGGCCTATTGGATCCATAGGCTCCAAACTTTGGAACCTATGGGTCTAAACCGTGACTATGAAAATAATTCCCTTTTTATAAGAAAAAGTTTTTTCTTTCTTTTTTTCAAATTTTTTTTTCAGCTTTCTTTCGGCTTTGTATTTCATTTTTACGATTTATAGCGATTGAATTAAGCTGCTACCAACATTTGTATTAAAATATGGATGGGTTTTCATGATGGATATGTTTATACATGCTTCTCTAGAGGTGAAGTGATGCGAGATTATGCTGCATATTGTGAACACGAGCAGGAGAAGACCATATCCATGCTGAGATTTATTTGTTAAAATATTTGTTTAAATTGTGTGTCTACACCTGATTTTAGGAGGTGTGTTCTATGACATCACGATCATGTGATGAGCACACCTTGATGAGGGGTTGGGCTATTTAATGGTGTTTTTTTGTAATGTGTACATTGCTGTTTGACAAAGACACCGCCGAGTGTCGAAACATGTCACAGGATTATGTGGCAATAAACAAGAAATTTTGCAGACAACTTTAGTGAGTGCCGGTCCTTTCTGTTCTTGTTTCGTGGGATGCCAATCCTAGGACGTGAGCACCAAAAATTACTCACCTGCAGTGCCGACCTATTGGACTTATTATTTCTAGCGTGAGGATAGGTTATCAATATTTGATCAAAGAGTGTCCGACACCCAGCAACCCTGTGAGATTAGCTGTGAGACAAGGAGGCAGTGCTCCATGTGAGCACTGCTTCCTGGTCTTCACACTACGCCTCATTTCTTGTGGAGCAGTGACATAGTGTTTATACAAGTCAACTTTATATTCACTTAAATTGAGAGAGTTATTGTACTACACTGCACTTCCAAGAGGAAGTGTAGGGTAATGAAAAGGAAACTGTGTTCACAAGGGGAACCTCCTCCTCATCAAACAGCTGATCGTATGGTAGGTCATCAATATTAACGGCTGGAAAACTCATTAAAAAAATTAGGTGCATCTCACGCCAGTGCAGGGGATGAAAACTGAGGTATTGGTACACTAGTCTTGATAAATGTCCCCCAAATAGTTTTATGTAAATCTTGACTAATCTGTATCATTTTGATTTCACTTAGACATCAACCAACTAAGGCTACTTTTACACTAGCGTTTTTTTACGGATACGTCATGGATCTGCAAAAACGCTTCCGTTACAATAATACAACCGCATGCATTCGTCATGAACGGATCCGGTTGTATTGTGTCTTCTATAGACATGACGGATCCGCTTGCAGCGTTATTCTCCCCTGTCTGATGGTGGACACTTCAGGGGTGTGTGTGCTGTAAATTTGTAATTAGTGAGAGTCTGATTATCTGAATTCTGAAGTTAAAAAGAGCTCCCTGAATACCTGCAATGATAAGGAGGGTGCGGGGGCCCCAAGAGAAGGAAGGGGGCAGGGGCCCCCACGCCCTCCTTCACATCAGGTCTGTCAGCTCTTTTTAACTTCAGAATTCAGATAATCATTATCAACATCAACTTAGTATCAACTCAGTATCATTCTCATCATAACCTTCTTAGTTCTTCTCACAATTCTTTTCACTTACTTTTAGAGGTTGAGGCACAGTCAGAACAGCAACAGCTGTTACAGCAGACACTGGGCAGGCACAGAGGCAGGACTGTAGACAGTGGACGCCGCATGCCGGAGTGGAGACCAGTTGAGGAGGAGGCAGGAGCACCGGCTGGTACCGAGCAGACTGGAGAAGGGTCGGACTCGGACTGGTCCCACAGCGCAGGCAGGCTGAGGCACAGGCTGGCAACAGTGAGACTGAGTGAGACATACTCAGTCAGTCTCAGTCAGACACTGCAGCGGCGGGAATCTGAATGGCGTCGCGGCAGGAGTCGGGACCACTCCCACCTAGACTCCAGGTAGTACACCCCGTGACCCCGGCCCCCTCCACCGCGGTCTATATCATCTGCTGCCCGGCCCTGTGCCCTGCTCCTGACTCCTTCTTCCCAGCTAGGCCCAAGCCGCGGACCGCTCATGGACGGCACTAGTCAAGTGTATGTAAATAGATAAAAATTAAAAATAATGAAGGCAGCCCAGGCGGGCCCCCAGTGGCGTAGGGCCCCATATCCAGTGCGATGGTTGCTATGGCGATCCCTACGCCACTGCCGCTCAGTATTCGGTGCAGGAGCAGTGAGAAAGCTAGCAGCCTGCGAGTGTCTTTCCCTCACCGTGCCTGTGCTGAATGCTGAACGGCGCGAGATTTCACCAGAGCACAGGGCTGGCAGACAAATGCGAGCGCTCCCTGGCCCTGTCAATCAGGACTTGGAGGGAGGTGACAGAGGTGGGAGAACGGAGCCTCTAGGAGCAGGAACAACGCCCCTCCCCCCCGCCTAGAGGCTAATTAGCATATTATAACAGTTAGATTTCTGGCGTAATGGGGGCAAAGATAAAAGTAGGAATAGGCTAGTTAGGTTTAGCTCACATTAGCACATGGCTAATGTCAGCTAGCTTAATAGGGTTAAATCTGGTGACAGAAACCCTTTAAGTTTACTTTGGTTCCTTTTTGATACTATGATAAAACCTCTCTTTCATGTCTTTTCAATTTACTCAATTTACCTCATGTAGTGATATTCAAATTAATAATTTATAGTAAGAAAAGCATTGCATGAATGATGTATGTGCTGGAATTTATTTATAGCATTCATGAATAAATGTTGTTTTACTCTAATTTAATCATGGAAAACCCAACATAAGAAATATTATTTACAGTAAATATTAGCATCCTGACATCATTATTTAAGGGATTGGAAAATTCATTATTTAATCAAGTATCACCAGTGATAGTGGAGCAATATATGGTTCATATTCAATTTGTTAATATTATATCTTACACTCAATTTATTTTATTTTGTTATGCCACAAATGAGCTGGCATCAGCACCCGGGGCAGAAACTGGAACCCAGAAAAGGAGTGAGGGCATATTGCTGCTCTTCATTCCTAATTTACATCTTGTGCAGTTTTGGGAAAAAAAATACACAGGATATAGATACTATCTCTTACCTTGTGTGCAGATTTGCAGGTGCCAGGAATAGTAATTTTCAGCTTCTTCTATTAAATAGTCTCTGGTGAGACTCAAACTTGTGACCTACTGTAGGGGAGGCAGAAATACTAATAGTGACCAACAGGCTGCAGTATTATCTAAGGTAGGATGCACATTGCCAGGATATCTCATTAGTATTCCCTCTTCGTAAGCATAATGTAACTAATATATGCCACGGCATCATCAGTAGAAAAGATAGTGTAGTTCCCCAGACCCGGAAGTACTACAAATTGTTTACATTGTTGTGTGATATGTTTTACTGTTTGCTTCTGGCCATAGCTGCCAGCAAGGTCCTTTGTGTGGTCCCCCGCAACCACAGAAAGGAGTGGAAACAAACTTCAGTGCTCTTGCTCCTGATAAAGCATTCTTCAGGCAGGACTACTCCAAAAGTTTTAAGTGATGTATTGAGGACAAGACAACAGAGTGAACAGCTCTGATCAGCATCTACATACACTTCTGTAGTTGAACTACTACAGCCAAGCCACCCATCACCAAGAAAAGATAGTGTAGTTCCCCAGACCCGGAAGTACTGCAAATTGTTTACATTGTTGTGTGATATCTTTAAACTCCCTGTTCCTCCCTTCTTGGTAAGAGTGGGCTGGACCGGCTCCCTGCCAAGAGGGCAAGTTGCTGTGTAACCACAGAAAGGACAGGAAACAAACTTCAGTGCTCTTGCTCCTGATAAAGGATTCTTCAGGCAGGACTACTCCAAAAGTTTTAAGTGATGTCTTGTGGACAAGACAGCAGAGTGAACAGCTATGATCAGCATCTACATACACTTCTGTAGGTAAAGTACTACAGCCAAGCCACCCATCAATAAACAGCCCATAGTCCAGTATCACCTAAGTGCTGAATTGCCACCAACCATCTGCCTCCATATCCTTGCTGGTGCAAGAGACAGGGACAGACACTGGGAACTTAGAGTGGCCCTGGAAAAAAACAACTGAGAGTGTCCCGATTTTGTAATTAACAGGTGGGGCAACACAAGTAGGGGGATCAACAATACCATAGTGCAAAATACCATCCCAGCAGAACTAAATAACACAGTGTAGCAAAATATACTTCCCCAAAAGCTGGCCCTTTTTGGTGGTCATCAATAGCTGCCATTTTTTTGTCCTCCTCCTCCTCCAGTTGTTTGATTAGCATATGGAGCAGGGGGCTTAGGAGGTGAGCAGTTGAATTCAAAGGACATGTGCAGTTGCCGGCTGGGTATATGAGTACCTGATTCTCACAGCGTTAATTATTTACCCAGTCAGCGGCAGAGAGAAGGACTTGGGTGGACCCCCGGGGCATCGGTTCACTGGGAAATTTCCCTGTAGGGTCTATGGCCAATACCCCCCCTCGCCATAGAAGAATTGCACCTAAAGCCTGCTGCCACTGTATGCATTTCAAGTTCTACCTTGCACTTAGTAAAAAAGACTTTGTTACATTTAACTGCAGCCGCATTCTTCCATACATTCCACTTCATTGATCACCAGGGAGCAAAGGCCTGAGGGAGTACACAGTGTCACAATGCTTCATCAGGGCCACTACCACTCCTATCCTCTACACTGGCTCCTCAGGGGTTCACTGCAATAGAATTACACACAAAAATAAACACAAAAGAGTAAATATAAGGAATTAAAAAACACATGTTTTTAAAAGTAATCTATTACCAAGGACCTCTTTATCTGTTTGAATAGACACATAGCTGTTGTTCACCTTATTCGAGGCTCCGTTCCTGGGTTATAATACTTTTTTATTAATATCCAAATTAGGCCTTTAGTAAAATGAGGGCATCACCATTGCTCTTATTGCCCCCAAATGTCACACCTTTCTGTGGCCGGCCCCTCCCTTACTGCTTTGCCACTGCCTGGCCTTGTCAATGCAACCAGGGAGGGGCTGGCCAATGGAGTGAAGCTTGGGTGCAACAAGAGTAATGGTAATGTGCTCATTAACCCAAAGGCACAATTACCATATTAGGAAAAAGTATTATAACTGGGGAAGGGATCAACAAAAGAAAAACAGTGTTATAATCAGGTGAACTGCAACTATGCGTTTATGCAAAAAATGGAAAGAGAGTTCCCTGTTTAAAGATTCCCTTTAATATATTTTTGAATAAACACAACTTAGTAAATAACAGAGACATAACAGCAACAACCTCTTTCTCCAATGATCAGCCCCCCTCATCCTTTTTAAACTAACATTCCTCTGAATTCTCTGCTGATTCCATCTTGAGAGATCAATATAGACAGTCAAGTAACAGATCAAGTTACAGGTATACATAGAAATCTATAGAAGCATGAGGGGCAGGAGGCTGAGCTGCAAAGTGAGAGGCACAGACATGCTTCGGCAGATAGTAAGATTTTACTATACTGGAATCATATGTATATACTGCGCGACGCATACCCCCTTAATTTTCCCTGCCTCTCGGCACTTGAAAGATCAGCAGTGTATATATACAGAAGCTCGCAGATTTTAGAATACCTTATCCTGGGTTTTCGTCTGCATTTTCGTTTTCGTCTGGGTTTTAGTTTTCGTCCAAATATCACCCAGTGCAGGAATATTCCCAGGCATTCAACGGCTTTATGAACATGGTTATGAAGAATTAGAAGCCCCAAAAAACAAAAACAAAGGAAGAAACACCTAGGAAATATTTCCCATGCAGAACGGGAAGCACTAACTAAAATACAGGAAAATGAAAAAATTATCCTGAGATCGGCTGACAAGGGCAGCGGAATCGTAATATTGGACAAAGACAAATACCTGCAAGAAGCATACAAAATATTAGGAGACAAAAAAACATATAAAACACTAAAGAAAGACCCCACAAAAGGGTTTAAAAAGGAATTAAGTGAACCTGTCAAGAAGGGGAGAACAGAAACCATTCTGAACACAAAAGAGGTTGAATACATAGAGAAAAAACAACCAAGAATTACTGCGTTCTATCAGAACCCAAAGATACATAAAAGTATGACAGATCCCCCGGGAAGACCAATAGTATCAGGGGTGGAATGCCTGACAAGCAATCTATCTGAATATATAGATTGCTTCCTACAACCATGTGTAGAGCTGCTACCCACACACTTGAAAGACACCCAACACATCTTGAACATCCTAAATCAGGTGAAATGGGAACCAAATTACATCCTAGGAACCCTGGATGTCAAATCCCTATACACCATCATCGAAAACAAGAAAGGATGCGATGCAGTAAAAATGTGTCTACATAATCAGGGACTCCTTGCAGATAAACAAATTGATTTTATCGATGATTGTATCATGTTCATTTTAGAAAGAAATTGTTTTCTATTCGAGGACAAGTTTTATATGCAGCAGTGGGGTACCGCGATGGGGACGAGATTCGCACCAGGGTTCGCAAACATATTCGTAGGCCAGTGGGAACATCAAGTCATATGTCCCCACGGCCAGCTCCGGTCGAATCTCGTCCTATGGAAACGTTTCATAGACGATATTATATTTATATGGGCGGGAGAAAAAGAAGAATTAAATTCATTTTTCAATGAAATTAACAAGAATGAATACCATTTGGAATTCACACCAATGTTCAGTACCAGTACAATCAATTTTCTGGACCTCACCATCTACATAGAGGATGGCAACATACAAACTAGGACATATAACAAACCAACAGATGCAAATAGTTTCATCTCCCGTGAGAGTTGCCACCTTCCACAGTGGCTGGAAAACATTCCAAAAGGACAATTCATGAGAATAAAACGCAACTGCACAAAGGAAGACGAATATCGAGCAGAGGCAGACAAAATGCAGAAAAAATTCGAGGAGAGAGGATACAACAAGGAAAAACTATCCATACAGAAAGAACTAGTAGGAAAATTTGACAGACAGAAGCTAATCAATAAAAAGAAGAAAAAAATAGATAACAATACAGAAACGGGAGTATTTGAAATGCCACCCATTATTACACAGTTTAAAGGGAATCTGTCACTAGCGATTTACCAATTTTTTTTCCCCATGAATCCATGTTTAACAGAGTACCTGTTTTCCATCTGTGTTCTTCTTTTGATTGTGAGTCTTGTCATTTCTTCAAAAAAGCGATTCTTCTGATATGTAAATTACGCTGTAAGGAGCCCAGAGGGGCGTTATTCTTTCTCCACGTTGCCCAGGAATGCCCTTCTGAAGTGCAGTGCCCGCCTAAGTTTGAAACCTAATTACGCCTCCCAGTTCCTCTAAATCGCCTCCCAGAGGCGAGGCTAAGTGCTCAACACCCGCCCCCCCCCCCCCAGCGCTCTGCAGCAAACACCCCGATCCTCCTCTCGCCGGCATCCCAAATCCCGCGCAGGCGCAGTGCCGGCGATTGCCTGCGCTATAAGATGACTGCCGGCACTGCGCCTGCGTGGGATTTGGGATGCCGGCGAGAGGAGGATCGGGGTGTTTGCTGCAGAGCGCGGCGCTGGGGGGGGGGGGCGGGTGTTGAGCACTTAGCCTCGCCTCTGGGAGGCGATTTAGAGGAACTGGGAGGCGTAATTAGGTTTCAAACTTAGGCGGGCACTGCACTTCAGAGGGGCGTTCCTGGGCACCGTGGAGAAAGAATAACGCCCCTCTGGGCTCCTTACAGCGTCATTTACATATCAGAAGAATCGCTTTTTTGAAGAAATGACAAGACTCACAATCAAAAGAAGAACAGAGATGGAAAACAGGTACTCTGTTAAACATGGATTCATGGGGAAAAAAAATTGGTAAATAGCTAGTGACAGATTCCCTTTAACAGTCAAGCAGGAATATTAAGGAGGATTATCAAAAAACATTGGGAAACCTTGAAGGAGGACAAATAATAAGAGACCAGATCCCCAAAAATCCCAAATTCATCTACAGAAAAGCAGAAAATATGTGGGAAGTATAATAGCCCCCACTAATAAATGCCTGAGTAAGAAAAATAACAACCATACCATGCGGTCATTGCAGTGTCTGCAAGAAATTAAAAATAAACAGAAAACAGCACACATGCATGGAAATAAAAAATGAATGGACAGGGGACACAGAAACATACAAAATAAAAGATCATATGACCTGTAGAAGTCAGGGCGCAATATATGCCATAACATGCCCGTGCAAAAAAACATACATAGGACGCACAAAAAGAACCATAAGTAAAAGAATAGGGGAACATATCTATAATATAGGAAGAAAATATGAGGGTCACCCGCTCTCTAGACATTACAAAGAAAAACATGGGGGAAACCATAGCGGCACCATTTTTTGTGGAATAGAAATGGTTAAAAAAGAATAAAGGGGAGGAGACTACATAAAAAAAAAAGTCCAGAACAGAAAGCCGGTGGATATTCAATTTAAACACTCTGGTACCCTCGGGACTGAACTCAGAGATAGAACTATTCGCCTTTCAATGAACTAGAATGCCAGGAGTGAAGGGGTTAAGGAAGGGAGGAGATACGGACCTTTAAAAGTAACATCAGGTACCAGAAGAAGCTTTCCTGACGAAGTCTAGTGAACTAATCGAAACGCGTTGGAGAAACTCTGGTCCTCCTAGCCCACCGTAGCTTCTGCCGCGACGTCACGTGGCGCTCCGTGCGAGCGCGAGAAAGCGGCTGTGCCACAGGCCGTGGGCAAGCTCTGAAGTCTACATACAAAAAATCTCTAATAACTACTAGGGTCCAGCCCCCTACACCTTTCCCCATTCCGAACGGCACTAAAGAAAAAAGAAAAAAGGAAGATCTAGAAAACCAAGAAAGACGCAGGAGAAACAGCCCTCGCAGACGAAAACCCAGGATAAGGTATTCTAAAATCTGCGAGCTTCTGTATATATACACTGCTGATCTTTCAAGTGCCGAGAGGCAGGGAAAATTAAGGGGGTATAAGTCGCGCAGTACCTTATATACATATTGCATTTGTGGTCGAGGCTACAGCCGAGAGCCAGTGCTATGACGAACCGGGAACCTGTCAGAGAGGAACCTGTTACCTGACTAAAATGGCTGGAGGTGTGCCCTTAGCCATGCCGAGGGTAGACCTAAAAGGGGGCATACCCTGATGAACAAGGAGAGAAAAGGAGAGGGAGGGTGGGGCACCGAAAACGCACGCAAGTGAAGGAGGGGGCGTGCTCCCTTTTAAGCGAGCCTACGCCCCTCCCACAAATGCAGGCTGACATGTCAGCCTTTAACTACTTGTGGTCGAGGCTACAGCCGAGAGCCAGTGCTATGACGAACCGGGAACCTGTCAGAGAGGAACCTGTTACCTGACTAAAATGGCTGGAGGTGTGCCCTTAGCCATGCCGAGGGTAGACCTAAAAGGGGGCAAAAACCACACCTGAGTAGGAGGGGAGACCTTTTATTGTGATGACCAATTACAGTACCAAACTATGAAAAGCCCGTGAAATCTCAGCTTGGGGGTTCGGTATGTAGCGAGTGAAGCAAGAGGAGCGCCAGCGGCCCATTCTCCGGATGACGTGGCCGGGCACGTTATGCTTGGAAGCCGCGGATGCTGCCCCAATACGGAAGGAGTGCCCTGAAATGGCCTTTGGGTCGAAACCCAAACCCGAAGCCAGAGTGCGCACGTGCGAGACGAACTGGGAGGTCGTGAGGGGCAAGGCCTTGAACGGGAGCAACGGGCTGTCCGGGCCCACGTCTCCCAAGGCTGCTAGCAGATTCCCCAGCACCTGGACCGGGCACCAAGCGTTGGCCGATTGGAAGAAGCGTACCTCCACCGGTGGACCTACCTGCATGGTTTTGGACGTAAGGAGGTACAAGGAGAAATGGTCGTCATGCCAGGCCAGCTGACCCCTGGTTAAACCCTTGGCCCTGGCTGAACTACGGGTGAATTCACCGGGTCTTAAGAACCCGTAAAAACCGAGGTACATTGCTGCCTTGATGACTGTGCTGGAAAGGAGCCCAAAAGGAAAGGCGTCTAGGGAGGAGGAAAGCCTTCTGAACAAATCCCCTGACACCGGCTGCCTGGACGGGATGGTCACGAGGTTGTTTTTCTGAACGCCCCTGAGGGTTGCCCTGACTGCCTGGGAAAGGAAAACCGACCTGCTTTCGGGGTCTTCTAACATGGCGAAATGTTGGACCCCGGATAAGTACAATTTGATAGTGTTGAAGGATAGCTTGAGATCCTGGTGACAGTAGGCGATGAAAGCTGTGATGTACGTGGTCATATCGGTGTCTCGTCTCGGATGCAGACCCGTGAACCTGTTGAAGGTGTTCAATGCGGTCCTGTAGTTTCTGGCGGTGTTACGAGATAAAGACTCCTGCATCAGAGATTTAGCTGAATTAATGAGAAAGTTTAATCCATCACCAGGTTTTGGTACAACGGAGGAGATAGCCCCACCCGGTCTGCCTCCGGCATGACCTGAAAGAAAGTGTCGAAATTAAAGCGTGACAAGGCGTCCGCGGCCACATTATGCACTCCTTGAATGTGTCTGCAAGCCACATGGAAGTTATGTTCCAATGAAAGCCAGACTAACCTGCGGACGAAGGACATGATCTGGGGAGACTGGGATCTGCCCCTGGCGACTATGTCCACCACTGCCTGACTGTCGGTTACAAACACTACTGAAGAGTTGGCCCACGTACTGCCCCAAACCTGGGCCGCTGCTACAATCGGGTACACTTCCAGCAAGGGGGAAGATTTCAATGCGGCTCTAGCGGATGACACCTCTGCTGGCCAGGTACCCGCGAACCATTGGTTTCCACAGATAGCCGCGAAACCTCTAGAGGCGGCGGCGTCCGAAAAAACCAATGTGGAAGCTGGGCCCGGCTGAGGTATGAACAAGGAGACCCCATTCCATGAGGCCATGAAGTCCTGCCACATGGCCAGGTCGGCCAAGGCTTGGGTGTCCAAGGTGACGAGGCTGTCTTGCTCGGGGGCAGAAGGGAGTAGCTGCAGGAGTCTGGACATGAAGGCCCTGCCCTGGGGCATGACTCTGGTGGCGAAATTGAGCATGCCGAGCAGGGACTGCAACTCTACCTTGGTGCAAGTCCTGCTACCCGCTGACCTGGCAATGGCTTCCCTGATTTTTTCCAACTTTACGGCTGGCAACCTAGCTTCCATCCTCCCTGTATCCAGGATTATGCCCAGGAAAGTGATTACCGTCGCCGGGCCTTCTGTTTTGGAGGATGCCACCGGAACGTTGAGTTGGTCGAACAGCTGAAGCAGCGCCTGGAGCTTGCTTGGCCGGCAGTCTGGGCTTTCAATTAACAGAAAGTCATCCAAGTAATGGATGACCAGAGGGCAACCGCAGTGGTTGACCAGGATCCAATGCAATGCCTGAGCGAACTGGTCGAACAGCCAGGGGCTGCTCTTGGACCCGAACGTTAGGCGATTGGCAAAGAAAAACTGATCTTCCCACCGGATGCCGTAGAACCTCCAGAGCTGTGGATGAATATGCAGTAATTTAAAAGCGTCGGCGATGTCCGCCTTCGCCAACCACGCCCCCCGACCTACTTTGAGGATCAACTGAATGGCTTCATCTATGGTGGCGTAGCTCATTGAAAACTCCTCGGAGGGCACCAAAGAATTCAGACTGGGTGTGCTGGAGCCATGTGGAGCGGACAAATCGTAAATTAAGCGCTTTTTATTAGAAAACTGTTTGGACACGATGCCCACGGGGTTTATCCTCCAAAGGTCAAAGGGTATGAAGGAAAAGGGGCCGATGAGGAACCCCTTTTCTACTTCAGACCTGATCAGCGCACCCACCGGCTCAGGATCACTGGTTGCCGACAGCAGGTTGGGCCCTTCCCAAGAAGCTTGAGGGAGAGCTATCAGGCCTGTGTGGAACCCTGCTGTGAACCCGGAAACCAGGAACTGAACGAACTGAGGGTTGTGATGGTTCTGTAGCAGGGATGCTAGAAGAACCACATTGACGCTGCTTAGTCAGGAAGGCCTGGACCTTTGAGGACAAGCCAACTGGGGGTGAGCCCTGAAACAGCCCGCGCAAACGTGAAGGGCCCTGCATTTATTGTAATAACACGCGTTCTGATTAAAGTTATTACAAACCTGGCTGTTGCCCAGGAACACTATCGGCCACCCTAGCTTGTCTGTGGATGGGCCAGCCAGCTGAGGGGCCCCCGAGCTGCCGGGGAGGGACCTGCCCTGGGACGTGGAGGGACCTGAGTTGGGGCACCACTCTGCGGAGTGGGCAATTGATTGGCAGGAGGCGCACGCTGGGGCCCTGAGCCCAGCGAAATGCCGGCAAAAGAGCTCCATGTCCATAGCGGCCCAATTCGTGATATGCTTGAATTGAACCAGCGCGGCTGCCGCTTTGGCCGAAAAGGAGCGATGGTAATCGTAGAAGGCGTGCCCCCCGTACCTGTGGCCCAAGTCCGTGACCCTGTAAAGATAAGTATCTAGCTCCTCCCGCCTCTCAGGATGGACAGAACAGATGACATCCCTGAACAAGCTAAAGGCCAGGACGAACTCCGTGATGGATAGCTTCCTGTTGAGGCGGGGATCCCTAGCTTTGAGAACAATTGACATGTCGCCGCAGGCTATGGTCTTGCTCTCTATTGTGTCATGAGTAGCTATTAGGATGGACGCCAGATTGACGTCCTTGCCCTCTAGAATGTCCTTTTTGATGCTGCCGGGGATGAAGTATGCCGGAGCTACCTCGGGAGCGCAAGGGACCCTACCTGGGGGAACGAGCCCGGAAGTGGAGGCTACAGGCAAAGGAGACCCTGGATGGACGGATGCCAGCCCCTGATGAGACTCGACAGCCAGGAGCCTGGACTGCACGTCCGAGACTGAGGAGGCAATAGTGTTCATCATGGCGTGCAGCTGCGTCAATGACACCTGCAACGTGGACATAGAGACTTGCTCCAAGTCCGGGGCAGCCGGTTCTGCCATGAGCAGCCTATATAATTCGGCTTTTCAGGCGGAAGCCGGGTGTTGAATCCCTCTTCTGTTCAACTCTGCGACCAATTTTGCAATAGTCCAACTCCTTAGAGATGAGGAGCTGGGCTGCTCGGATGCGGGCGTCTCGGGGATGGATGAGGCCTCCTCGATGTTGGAGATATGCGACATGCTGCAGCTGTGGGGTGACAACCAAAACAAAAGGAACAAGGAGCTGAGCTGGAGGCCCCGTACTGACAGGCGACACCCGAGGCGTGACTGGTGGATGAGGAGTTTAAGGTGGCTAGTGCCTAGTACTACAAACGGCGTTACCGTGGGGGACCCTGCCCGACTAAGGTGTGCAGTGGCGTACCAGCTACCAGGCCGTGAAATTAACCCCTTTTGTTATAAAAATTATTTTTTTTTTTTTTTTTATAAAACATCAAACCTGGATTAGTACCGACGAGACAATTGGAACGAGTCTGAAACGTAAAAGCGACAGAATTGGTAAATAACGAAGCAATGCTGAAACGCAACAGTTTGCCAAACACAAAACATGAACGTAAGCCTGGTGCAGAACGGGCACAAGACAGATGACAGACATGGTACGTTAGCCATGAGAGCCTGACCCGAGAGCGAGATAGCAATCGCGGGGTTTTGGTACCTGTGCCTGAATGTAACAGGTAGTAGATGATGATGATAAATGTAAAACATAACCTGCAGCGTGACAGGTAACGGAAACAAGTTATCTTAACCCTGAAACGAGACAGATGGCCCACCTGGAAAGGAAAACGTAAGCCTGAAGCGTAACAGGCAGCAGTTTATGAAAAACAACCGTAAGCCTGAAACGTAACAGGCAACAGATAACAAATACACATTTTAACTTAATTTTTTTTTTTTTTTTTTGAACCGAGAACGGCACCCAACCTGGAAGAAAAAACGTAAGCCTGAAGCGTAACAGGCCGCAGATTATGAAAAAACAACCGTAAGCCTGAAGCGTAACAGGCAACAGATAACAAATACACAATTTTTTTTATTTTTTTTTGTACCGGGACGGCACCCAACCTGGAAGAAAAACGTAAGCCTGAAGCGTACCAGGCTGCAGATTTATGAATAACAACGTAAGCCTGAAGCGTAACCGGCAACAGATTATGAAAACCAACAAAATAACGGTATTTTACCAAAACTCCGTGGAACGTGAAGTGACAGAGCGACGGACGGCTCGGACTGGATCGAGTGAGAGCAAAAAAGGGGTTAATGCGCACCGAAAACGCGTGGCACCTGTGGTGTGGGAAAGAATTAGAAGCCGTGAGGGGGAGAACCGTGGACCTGCACGCGTCCACCCAATTACCAACAACAAGCCTCCTTTAAATCTATTAGAAATTTTTTTTTTTTCAGACATGACGCCTGCCAGCCAGGAGGGGGCGCTTCAAGCATGCCGCGGGGCAGGGTGGCGAGGCAACGAAGCCTCCGCCTGGAGAATCAGCCTGCCCACCCCCGAGCCTGCCTGGCCGGAACGCCGCCCCCGGCGTGAGAACAGGCGGGGACCGGAGGCGCGGCCGCATGAGCGCCTCATTTCCACGCCGGCTCCGACCCCCATGCCAAGGGCGCCGGGCCATGGAATGCACCGGCGCCTTGATGGGAGAAACGCCCCCCAGCTCCCACGTGACCCCGGCCAAACAGGAAGCGAAGAGAGACCCGCGGGAGCTGACAGAGACGCCGGCTGTTGCGCGGCAACGAGGACGCTGAGCCGCGAACCCGTATGACGACCCACGTGACCGGCGCCGGGAGTGGAGACAGCGCCGGCCGCCGGGCCGAGGGCCGAAGCGGCGAGGAGGAACAGCGGAGGTGATGGAGCGGGCGGGCAGGCAAGCCGGGGGGGGGGCTGTGACAGCAGCGCTGAAAAAGAGACGCAGATTACTTACCCGTAACAGCCGGATGGGCAGGCGAGCCTCGGGGGAGCAGGGAGACACTTACCTAACGAGCAGTGCGGCAGCAAGAGGCGTGACGCTTCAGGGCGGGAAAAGCACCGAAAACGCACGCAAGTGAAGGAGGGGGCGTGCTCCCTTTTAAGCGAGCCTACGCCCCTCCCACAAATGCAGGCTGACATGTCAGCCTTTAACTACATATCATTTATTTGATTCTCAATGGTGGCGATACTGTTGCGGTACCGCAGCGTCAGTTTATTCTTTGTGCCAGTGCCGGTGTATTACCAGTGTTTTATATGTATATACTACTCATATTTTTTCTATAATGTCTACCATTATCATCTCATTCACAGTATATGAAAGACAGTGATAAGCGAGCAGAAGTTCCTGTACATTATGTGTGCTGTATATGGGAGGCATTATAGCTACTATTCTCAAAATCTATATCTTACAGAGAACTAAAGAAATAGAGAGTCTAAAAAGAGTCTGCTCAGAGGAAAGTCAAGATGCAAGTTATATAATTGCCAAAGATTGTGCTTTTACTTATGTACGCATGGAACAGCTTTTTTGAAAAGATGTTTGAAAGTGAATGTATAAGTGTTATCCACTTTGGAGAATCATTTTTGTTAGATTTCCCTGAAATTATTATTTATTGTAAAGAACCTTTTAACACATGTACTTTTTTGCAGACAGATAATACAGTCATCAGGCAAGAGTTGAGGTATTAGTATTGTTATGTACATGACAAGAAATGTGGATCCATAGGTGCAAGTGATAACAAAACAGAAAGGTGGACTGCAAACACAAACATTATGTGGTAACCAGGTAGTCCAGCAGTAAAGAATTAAAGCTCAGTCAAGTCAAGTAACTGGTGGAGTAGCAGGGTTCAACTTGTAAGTGTGGAGTGGCTAAATTAGAAAGTGGACACAGGACTGGTGCATAACCACATGACTAGTAAATAATAAATGCAGGCTGGTAGAAAAACACAGGCTTGTAACTGGGAGCAAAGGATAGGCTGGTAGCATGGGGCAGAACACAGTGTGGTGGTAGGACTCGTGGTTGTAGGGGGTCCAAATTGACAGAAGGTGGGCCAACACAATCAGACAGGGTCATCAATAAAAATAGCTGAAAATAGTGTCCCATTATAACCATATACCATAGTGCAGCACAATATATTGCCAAATAAGCTGTCCCATTGTGGTGGCCATCAAGAGATGCCATTTTCTGTCCTCCTCCAGTTTTCTCTGATTAAGACATGGAGAAGGGGCCTCCTGATGCAGGCCACAGCAATTAAATTCAGGAGGACATGTGTGGTCACTGGCCGGGTACATGAGTACCTGATTCTCACAGAGTTAATTACTATTGAGAGCTCATTATGTACCTAGTAAATTGCTGAAATTAGGGCATGGGTGGCCCCCTGGGCATCGGCCTGCCGGGAAATTTCCCTGTAAGGTCTATAGCCAATCCACCCCTGACATGGATGGATGGGACCAGAAACAAGAAGAATATCTAGGACAACACATTAATCTCCAAGTTGTGGCTGCCAGAGGAAAAAGGGTTTAAATAGCAAAGTTTGTCACAAGCAGACAATGAGAGAGCATGATGCTGCATAACAATTGAGTTCAGTCCCAGGAAAGAGTTAACACTTGCTTTGGTGAAGAAGCAGGGTGTGGCTGAGAAGTTTAGGCAGAATCTAGAGAGAAAGTAGAGTTGAACTGCAGCCAGAATAACTGGAGAATTCATAGATCAGACCCAGACAAGACATCTGGGACAAAAGGCACGCAGGCAGCGGAGGAGAGTGTGACATCTACAGGACATTTTAAGCCCCAACCCTTCTCCATCCAAAAAAGTCTGAAAATGTCTTTATGATAGCCAACTTTTCTAGGCCAACAGTACTTTGTATTGTAAAATGCTTGTAGAATGTAGAATGAGCTCCTCCCTGGCTATGAGCGGTGTTCTCTGATTGGATGCTCTCATAGTGAAGGAGAAGAGAACCGTTCCAGTCTCCGCCTAGTGTAACCAAGTTGGCTAATTAGAATATAAGGCGCCGAAATCAACAGCGGACGAACTTTGAAAAAAAAAAAAAGTAAGATATCAGTGGGGGCCGTCCTATAAGACTATAAGATAAGACCCTAATTAGACTAGGGCTAAACAGATGAAAAGTCCTCTTTAATCTTCCCTGCCTGTACCATCTGCTATAGCAGGGATGCTCAACCTCCTGCTGTTGAAAAACTACTATTCCCAGCATTCCTGGACAGCCTACAGCTATAAGGGCATGCTGGGAATTGTAGTTTTGCAAAAGTTGGAGGGCCAGGGTGCAGGGGTAAAATTCACACCTTGCTCCCATGCCTGAGCGGGTGTTAAATACTCATAAAAATGAAAAACGTAAGTTTGGAGTTTTTCTCTGTACTGAGTCTGTATTTTCTCTACGTCTGCTAAATTATAAACTATGCTATAAAATGCAAAAGTTCAACAAACTCTGGATTTTCATCATTTCAAAGCATTTCCTTGCACGAAAGTAATCATAGAAAATGATTTGTTCCCGGTGGAATACTATTTAGAGTTTCTTTCATTTTAATATTTATGCTGTCTTCTTCTGGTTTTCCGCACCTAGAAATTTTTCAGTTACTCATGCTGCACTGACAACAAAATTCCTAGAACTAAATCTATCCTTCATTATAGGAAAATTCCTAAAGTATTTTATGAAAGGCAAAAGAAAATTAAGCCTCCTGTCATTTCATTTCAACTGTCTAATCTAAATAGAAACAGGCTGTGTAAAAGGTATACTATGTCCCTTATCTCAGTATCTAAGAAATCTGATGATTTTGGCATGCCACTTCATCTGTTAAAGGTTTGCTGTCTACAGCGAAGGATTTAATTATTTCCAGATTCAAATGAAAACAAAATGTGCACCAAGCAATCATCCAACTGCATTTCTGTAAAATAAAACGACTAATAAAATTTAGAATCTCAAAAACTATAGGATACGACCATGCGGTGGGGTCATGTGGTGCTTGTGATGCGACCATGATGTGTTCAAATACTACACGGCTGTACAGGCTGCAGCAAACTTTAATTAAATAGTGAGACCGCACAATTTAGCCGGACTGTATTGTTAATGGCCATAATTGTTAATGGCAGTATTGAAGGTGCTGTGCAGCCATTAACAATACAGACCGACTAAACAGTGTGGTCTCAATAGTTTTAATTAGAGTCCACGGTACTTGAAACAACTAAGCAGTGTCGGTTGTACCCTCAAAGTTGCACTTATGAGAATGATTGCCTTGATACTAGTTATTCATTTTAAGTTGTTATTCATCTATGTTATTATAAAAGCAAAATTGCTTCACAACGCTGACCATTTGTTACACCAGGTTGTGAATTTGTGCATTTGTGTATTTCTAGGATGTGGAATCAATCTGTCCAATCTGTGTGTCATGAAAGAGCGGGTGTAAGTCCACTGTGCCACAGGACCGACCTCCTCTATAGGCGTTGTCTAAGTAAACTGCTTGTTCTTCACAGTACCCCTGATGGAGGGGATAGATTTTCCAAAGGGGAACACCAGGTTGCCACCTATTGAGGAGGATTGACACATGAAACAGCTGGCCCAGACGGACCAGGAGGTACCAGAGGTACAGATGTCGTCAACAGGCCAAGTCGTAACCAGGAACGACAGTGCAGGACCAAGGATGAAGCAGAGGCATATTCGTACAAGCAATGGATCAGGGCAGGTGGCACAAATACAGGTCAGGCAAACCAGATCAGCAACAGGAGAGTCGAGACGTAGCAGGCAAAGATCAGACACGTAGAGGAATCCAGAAGACAAGCATGGGACAGAAACACACGAACTCCAGCACAGACAAATTCACCTTTGCAGGACACAAGGACATTTGATGCTCAGGCACCTGGGAAGGGGGCCGGACAACTTATATAGGTTCAGGATGGCTGGGATTAGTCACACAGGTCACATGTGCAAAACCTTTAAAAAACAGGAAGTGATGCGTGCCGGTGCTGGTGCTACAGGGAACAGGCTGTAAGGCATGTAGTGTGCAGCATTAGAAGGAAACAATGGAATGTATTCCAGGAAGGATGGTGCCTGTGAGGACAGAGCCAAGGACCACGGCGATGAATAGGAAGACTCAGGCAACAGACCACTGCAGCTACCTATAATGCAGCTGGACGCAGACAATGTTGCAATAAATGTTGATTGCGCTGCCTATGAGTGTAGGGTTGCAATCCCAGATTCTTATTCCAAATGCGCAGTTGTTTCACCTTGTAGCCAAACAATCGGTTACCAGAGGCTGGTGCACTCACATACACCTGCACCCTAGAGGTAACACAAATAGTGAAGTTCCACCAGGTAGTTCCGCAATTAGCAGGTTTTAGTCTACTTACAAAAGGACATAAAATTTCAGCCTTAAAATCAACATGTTTTCATCAAAAGTCCACCCGACCCGGGTTTCGCCAGTCCAGCTTCGTCAGGGGCGATGGTATCCTCTCTCACAGGTGCAGTATTTTTTAGACCAAGATCTCTTCCATGGACCGCCCATTGATACAAAACCTTTTCCTTTTTTATTTGGATATTTATCAGAACTCAAGCAATAATGAATAAACAAAACTTCCTGAAGCCCGCAAGGGCTAGCGGTATTCTGACACAAAATTAAAATAATGTATCTACTTTTCAGAGCGTATAATTCACACATAACAAATAACTCTCTACTTTCCATTCATAAAAAAGTCACGTGGTAACACTCTGATTACATGATTCCCCAGAGCCAATCACAGCCCACTATATTCTATTCATTCATAATAAATGGCAACAGGTATCCAATAACAGCGGCAATACACCCCCCCCCCCCCCCCCCCCCACTTACAACTTCATTTCACTTGACAACGCTTCAAAAAGGATACGGCTATTACCTTGCATAATAATCCTAAACAGGTCAGTGACGGCAGCAATACAGCCCCCCCCCCCTTCCGCGCTAACAGCTCTTCATCATTCCACCAAGCACAGCTTTAGATCAAACTCAGCATTTAACCCTGCTGGTTTCAAGGTCCCTAATCCATCCAACTTCCCTGCGGTTGATGTTGGCAACAGGATCCCCTCCTCTCCAGTTCCTCTCCACCTTTTCCAAACCACTAAACCTCAAACCCGTCGGGTTTTTTCCATGCGCAAGCTTGAAGTGTAGTGGAACACTGTGATCCTCTTTACCTTTCCTAATATTCCCTATATGCTCCTGCAGTCGGGTCTTAGGTTTACGAAGGGTTCTGCCCACATACTGGAGCCCACAAGGGCACTCCAGCATGTAGACAACCCCCATCGTCTCACACGACTTTTCACCTTTGATCTTATGTATCTTCCCTCCTTTCGATACAATTTCCTACTGGTTTATTTTCTTCTTGTCCTCTCTGGTGCTGTTTCTGCAAGCACCGCAGAAACCGCACCAAGTGAACTGGTCCCTACTTGTTTTTTTGTTTTTCACTATTCAGCTATGTACCAATGCATCTTGCAGGTTTGGTGCTCTTTTATATAGCACTCTCGGCCGCTCGGGGATAACCTGTCCCAGCAATGGGTCATTTTTTAAAGTGAACCAGTTTTTCTGCAAGGCGTTCTTTAACGGTCCTACCTGTGTGTTATATTGGGTGAGGAAGGTAAATTTGAAGTCCAACATTATTCTCCTTCTCTATTTCCTTCTTTCTATTAAGTTTTTACCCCCCCCCCCCCCATCCCATTCTTCCACTTCTTTCCTGATCTTCGCCAAAACCTCGGGTTATATGCCTTCTCTTCAAACCTCTTCCGAAGTACCCTACTTTGTTCCCTGTAGTCTCTGACCTCAGTACAATGTCAGAATACCGCTAGCCCTTGCGGGCTTCAGGAAATTTTGTTTATTCATTACTGCTTGAGTTCTGATGAGTATCCAAATAAAAAAGGAAAAAGTTTTGTATCAATGGGCGGTCCATGGAAGAGATCTTGGTCTAATAAATACGACACATGTGAGAGAGGATAACAGCGCCCCTGACGAGGCTGGACTGGCGAAACCCGGGTCGGGTGGACTTTTGATGAAAACATATTGATTTTAAGGCTGAAATTTGCTGTCCTTTTGTAAGTAGAATAAAACCTGCTAATTGCGGAACTACCTGGTGGAACTTCACTATTTGTGTTACCTCTAGGGTGCAGGTGTATGTGAGTGCACCAGCCTCTGGTAACCGATTGTTTGGCTACAAGGTGAAACAACTGTTCATTTGGAATAAGAATCTGGGATTGGAACCCTACACTCATAGGCAGCGCAATCAACATTTATTGGAACTTTGACTGTGAAGCAAATTCTACCCACGCCGCTTGGTGGATCTGCAGCGCCGATAAATAACCACAAAGATTAGAGACTGCTTGTATCTTACGTTTTTTGTGGACGCAGACAATGACAGAGGTGGCCAGGAAGGACAGTGCTCACCCAAACACGGAGCCCGGGACTGCAGTGGTGAGTAGAGGAACATCGGCATTCAGCAACCGTTGTTAGACTGTGGAGGTTTTAATGGCTGTGACCTGAATTTGTTATTACAAAGTTGCAAGAAAAGCACTGTGCCTATTCTGTTTCTGTTTACTCTACAGGTCAGCAAAGGTGACAGCAGTCAGGCATTGATGATACTGTATATCTTAGTGGTATGCTAATATGTGTCCATATGTCACACATGCATTTTTTCATAGCGTTTTTTAGCATGTATTTCTGTTGTTTTTATGTGCTATAGAGAAACCTATGGAAACACTGCATGTGTGAAAACACTGCATGCTTTTCCTCTCTTGAGGGATTGGTCTGCAGCTACGTGGCCGGGCAGGGTGTCTCGTTTCAGCATCTTCTTCTGGTCACTCATACTGTCTGACAGAGTCTCTCCTACTTTTATATAGTTTCTAACTGATCCAAAACCGTCTAGTGGGAGGGGTGAAGCTGGAGAATCATAACCTAACATAAATCATTTTGCAGTTCACAGCTGCCCTAGACTTTTATAGTTCCTCAATAAAAGTCCATGAGAATGACTAAGTAATCCAGATGTAAACAACCATCTGACAGAGCTAAACAAGACAGTCAAAAATTCACTGTGTCTTGTTTTTTCCCTCCAAAATGTTGTTCTGCATAGCCCCATATAGTAACTGTGAAAAATTTATAGATTCTCAATGCACAGGCTGGAATGTCCCAAATTCTCTCAGTATTAGCTGGTGTGGCATTAAGCCTTTCCACTGTATCGTACATAGGCATAGTACAGGCATAGAGGCAATTGTCCACAAACACCAAAACCTAACTTCCCATAAACTGAAATATTAACCCATATACAAAATAGCAACACAATCAATGAGGGTATATAAGGTTACATTTCTTAATGAAATCGCAAGATGTGATTTAATTAATAAGTATATACCCTCATTTGTAGAATTGTCCTCAAACGTTCATACTCCAATGTACCCTTCACCCTTATCTATCTATATATCCTTTTTTTTAAACTGCCTATACCATTTAAGGGTCTAATTATTATAACTGGAATGTTGTTGGGCATGCTATCCAAATTTCTAAAGACATGTAATATATTATTCTAGAAGTATTTTGATTACATTGCCATTGATTCATTTTATTTCTGTTCATTTACTTAATTTACTTAGGGGTAGGCAGTTGAATTAGAAATGTAATACCGGTACATAAGTAGCTCTGGTGGCCAGTTTCACTTAAAGGGGGGTAGGAAGGCGCAAGGGACTGTCATTGATGGAAGGTATGTGTCACAGAGATTCCTGACCTCGGTGAGGTAAGAGATGGTAATTTTAAGTGGCAGCGGCAGCTAGTGCTGACTGACACTGTTTTTGTTAGTATGGCTGAAAAGCCGATCCGGGCGGGCTCTTACTGTGAGTAGCCAAAGTGCTGGGTGGGTGGCTTCTCCCCACGCTCCAGGCTGGGTCTTCTAGCCTATATAAAACCCAGCCAGCAGTCTCAGCTGGGTGTGGTTTTTCCTCCATCTGACAGAGAAGCTGGGGAGTCTCTGTGTTTTGGAACCTATGAATTTATTCCGTGCTAAAGGGCTGAGAGCCGCATGTTGGGAAACAGGCCGATAAAACCTGCTATGGACTGCGGGTGGAAAACTGCTAACCAGGTGACAATTTTGTTTTATGGACATTGCATGGTGTGAACAAACAGCAAGATTGTGAACGGTCATTTTATTTTTCCTTATGTGTGAATAAACACCAAACTGTTTAAGTTAAAGACTTTGTGATTGCCTCTATACTGCCTCCGCTAGCCTGTCTACCAGAGCAAAACCCCTCAGGGGTTTACTGAGATCAGCATGTGTAAATTTGGCCATGGGTGGAGAAATGTCAAAAAGTAATAAAAGACTCACTTGATAAATCCCACACTATTCCAGCGCCACTGCTCCATGCAGCCTGCAGTTTTCAAATGCAGCTTTTTTTAAGTGATTATCAACTGCAGCTTAACTGCAGGATCCTAATTTACACTAAGGGTACTATTACATAGGCACCATACCAGCCACAGAGTACACTGAAGAGTCAATGATAATCATTGACTGGACCTTGACTGCCACATGTTTAGGTTGCAAGTCCAAGCTAAAAACTAACTATATATCTAGAAGACAAGTGGAGAACTCAACAAATCCACTCGAAGGTATGCTAGAGCTGATTTTCAGAAATCTAATGGGAACTAAATGTTTCTTACCTGTTAAACCATTATGTGGAAGAATTTAAAAAGAAAGGCTAGAAAAGTTAAATATAAATTTTCTCTACACCTGCAGATCTTTGCTTTGAAGTCGGAATGTGCTAAATTGACACATCATGACAAGAAGGAAGAGTACGTTTCAGACACTTTCATGCAAAGAATTTTATTATACAATATAGGGATTTGTTAAGTGGAATACTAAATGAAGAAAATAACTCTGGAGTTTTGGCTCAGCATATTATTGCATCTCGTGGAAGCTACTAAAGCACCCAGAAGCCTATAATGAAAATGTCTTAAAAGGTTTTAAGACTTCATTTAAAACATAGTTCTCCTCAGTGGATTTAATACTGTCTGTGGTTTAGTGGATCATTTAAATACATCACTCTGATTACTTGATAATGGCATAACTTGCCCTTCTGTCTTTGAAAAGCTAACTGTTTTCTTGCTATTGTGTGGGCATTGGCCAGGAACTGGCAGTCTGTTTGAATTTTTTTTTCAGCATCTGCTCTAGGGGACTATAAGAGTTAACAAACTTGACAGTCAGGCTAACAGGCACTTTCTAAGAAAAGGGATTACTGAGTTAGCTGTCAGAAGGCATGGCACACGTCCAGGAGAACAGGAAGTTTAGCCAAAACACATCATTTTGATTTGTTCCTGGAGGGTCAGAGCACAGTAAAGTTAAATAATACCAGTTAATACCGAAGTGCCAACAATTGCAGCCAACATTCATTGAAGGTATTTTCTTCTTTGAATGGACTAAACATTTTCTATGTTCTTCTTTAGCATTTCTAGTAAACTTATAAATGCCTAAAATAAAGTCTGAGTGAGAATGGAATGAACCAACAAAGTAGAAAGGTTAGATTGAAATAAGGAATAGGTGGGGATGGCCTGTCGCAACCTCCTCTGTACCGCTCTAATTACTTTCACATACTTTTGCATAAATGACTTACCTTGTTCTTCTCTTTTATTCTATTCAAACTTCTCCAACCCTCCAAAACTCTAAACCCTCACACAGAGCATACATCTTTTAAGAGCCATATAACCTTGCCTAAAAGTTGCCCAACAAGTATTCCAACGTTGCCTCAATCTGACTTGTGCACACTGCTTACTTCTTTCCCTGACATTTTCTATCTTATGACTATTCATTATATTGTAAGATTATAAGGATAACATTAATAGTACTGTAGGAAATTATCTGCTTAGGAAATATCTGCTTGTTCTTTCACAGTTAGGATTTACATAGGTCTCTCTGGTTTCACAATCTTTAGAAAACCCAGGATCAAATCTCTTAACTGGCCCATCAGCCAGACCCAGATTGACTGAATCGCTGAAAACCATGATTGGGACAAGGCAATTGGGACGTCTGAGCATGCTTGCCCACCTATCTTGTCAGTTTCAACACCATAACCAGAGTGGTTGTGGCAGAATAAGATGGTCATTGTGGCAGCACAGACAGGTAGGTTTAATGCACAGCGGTTTTACCTTATAAACGTTGTAATCAATTGTTTCAGTTGCATGTATCACACTGTCTTTTAGAATTTTGGTACTACAAAATTCTGTGGTAATTTCTATTGCAGCTGGGCCTGCACAACATGCACACTTTAAGTTTCCCAATGCTGGTGACCCAACTGGTCCCATAAATGTTGAATTGATGATAAATCTGATGACCAAGCAAGCCAAGACAAGGATCTATTGCAATCTGACATTACTGGGAAACCCTTGATCTGTGGGCAACTATTATTCTGCTGAAAAATGCTAGTTGTAAGCCCTGCCATGAGAGGCAACACATGTGTCCTCAAGATGTCCTACACATATCACTGACCTGTTAGTTTTCCTTGTGTCAACGGATGACCAACTCTTGCATGCGGAAACTCCCCAGATCATCACACCAGCAGTTGGGGTTTTGTGTTGCTTCACAGCAAAAGCAGGATTGAAGCACTTACTACGGGGCCTCCATACTAGAATCAGACCATAGTTGGCTCTCAAACTGAACCTGGATTCCTTGCTAAAGATGATATGGTTCCAGTCCGTAGCAGTCCAAGTTTCTTGTTCAGAAAGAGGGGTGTGTAATATAGGTGCCAATTGTGTCTGGATTGTGGAAAACAAAACCGTGAGTGCTGCTTGTCAATGGATCAAAAAATCCTTTCAACTGGTGGTCTGTTCAGAACCTGTTGGCTGTGTGTGTCCTCATATAACTACTGCTCCCATGACCTACAAGGTGGGTCATTCATCAAAATAACTATCCTGCTTTTCTCAGTCCAATGATGCGCCCCCTCTCAAAGTCTTCCTAGTGGGCAAAACGTCTTCAAGTGTGTCATAGAGGCATATATAGCAGTCAACAATATCTGACCATGTGGTACACTACCCAAAAGTAGCCTCTGAAAGCCTTTTTATAGGGCAGCGGGAGAAGCACTTTTATGCCCTCTTGTGGCAAGACCCAGTGTCTACCATATCTGTAATCATGTACATATCTGTCTGCGATATAACTGCATGCTGAATTTTGCAACAATCCGACATTTCTATCTGAGTGCATTATTTTTTGTCAATAAGTCTATATAATAATCAATAGTGGATATAGAGTCATGAACCTGGTTATGACATCCCTAACAAGGAACTATGTATGGTAACAGTTATTTTTCTGTTGTCCTCTTTTATTTTCACATATAGCACAGAAAATGTCCATTAATGCACTAAAGCTTTCAAAAACAAACTATTGGTAGGAAACATATCACTATACAAAGGGATGGAAGGAGTACACTGTCTACCAAATGTAATGTTTCTATTTTATATGACAGCTGTTGACCTGAAGCCAACAACAATGTAAATGTCTTCAGTTTTAATGTAACTTCCATTTTATTATCAGTGTTTGCTATTATTTTGCAAACTTTGCATTACACATACAAAAGAAATGTATCATTTTTTTATATCAAGCTTTATGTTTCACTGCAACAATAAAGAATACTAGCCAACCAATAGTTCAGCCAAAGTTTTTATTGTTTAATAGTCTGATTTTTTTTTTCTACAAAACGCATTAGTGACCATAAGTTTTGAAACTCTATCCTACCCCACCCATATTAAATGAGGACAGCTTAATTTTTGGCTGTATAATATGGATACTGGAAAATAGATATTTTTATGCCTTAGTTTAATATAGCAAATTTGACAGTAACACTAAAGTTGTATGTAACAACTTACAAGATAAACAGAAAGAGATTAGTACCACAGCGCATTGCATTAGATTTGTCTCGTGCTAAACCTGGGAGTGGAGTCTAAGGGATTCCCTAGTATTCACCCTTCAACCGCCATACAGGGATCTAGATTAGTCAGGTCACAATCACAGGAGCAGTCTCTGTTAGCAGCTGTTACGCTGAGCTCTCCGGGTCCCCTGCTGGCCTCGGAGCGCTCACAGCGTATGCCCCCAGGCAGCACTCCAGTGTCTCGGCGTGTGCGTCCTGGTTCTCTAGGGCGCACGCGCGCCGGGACTCTTAGATTCAAAGGGCCAGTGCACCAGTGATTGGTGCCTGGTCCAAAGGGGCTATTAAGGGTTAAGGTTTGTGAGAGGCAGTGCTGACTTAATTAGGCTGCACCTGTGCACTGCCCATTTATACCTTCTCCTCCCACAGCTTCCTGCCGGATCTTTGTGCCTTGTGCCTCAGAGAAAGCGTTCCACTGTGTTAGTTTGCCTTGCCTGTTGCCGAACCCGTTGCTACCATCTACTCGCCTTTGAACCTTGCCGCCTGCCCTGACCTCTGCTACGTCCGACTACGCTTTTGCCTTCTCCCTGTGTACCACGCCTTATCAGCTGCCAGAGAGGGTTGTTACTAGGGGACGCGACCTGGTAGTTACCGCCGCAGCAAATCCATCCCGCCTTGCGGCGGGCTCTTGTGAAGACCAGTAACTGCTTAGAACCAGTCCTTTAGTACAACCCGCACCATCGCCTCTCTGGTCCAGAGGATCCACTACCTGTCCTGCCGGTATGTGACAGCAGCTAAGAAGACATTAGCAATAGGTACCAGGACGCACTATAGAATGTTGTAATTAGACAAGCAAAGGTCAGGGCAGGCAGAGTGGCTGGATCTGTCCTATATCGTTGGTGGAGCGCATAACCACGCCCCCCTCCATGCTGCCGTGGAACGCAAGCGCCGTGATGCAGGCGGACTGTGATTGGTAGCTTAGGGTGGAACGCATAACCATGCCCCCTCCCATACCGCCGTGGAACGCAAACATCGGGGCCTGCAGCATCGTGATGATGCAGGCAGGCTGTGACCGGCTACCTATGGTGGAACGCACGGACATTTTTAGGCCTCGGCATGCGTTCCACCAACGATCGTTCACAATCCGACACATCTACAGGAGGCATTGCTTTACTAAGTGAGTGGTAGGATAGTGACAATACAGGTACCAACCTGGGTATCTAGTAAGTTAGGTTTAATCATCACTGAGCCCCATAAGTTGGCACTGAAGTACTAGGTGTTTTTTTTTTTCTCTGTGGGTCACATGACAACAAGGAGGCATGGTGATTAGTGCAAGATGGCGGGGGTCCGCCCCATTTAGGGTATAAATAGTCACACTGTTGGTTCACAACTTGGAGCCTTATCTTGTTTGCCCCCTGGAGCACCCCAGGCCACTGGTTGAAGAGGATCCATAGGAACGGATAAGTACTTTACTATTATCAGTAGTACCCGCATTGATCTGTATAGCTGTATGCTTTTTCTCTAGCAGTGTAGTGCCGCCTGGAGGTGCTCCAGCAACTTTGTTTTTTTCATTTTATTTTTTGGACTGTGATCACGGGTCCATTTAAACCATTGTTATGTAGTCGCTGGATTGTGGCAGCGACATATTCGTCTATATACTTTTTCAGTCTCCTGATGAACCGTATCATTTAGGGGAAACGCGTCGAGACTCAGAGCATTCATTTATTACTATCTATGTAAATTGTGGTTTTCTTATTGTTTGATCCAGGGATCCTCCTGGACCTTCAATTAGGACGAAATATTTTGTTACAGTATCGTTGCAGGACCCAGACATCCATATGGGTCACTATGTTATAAGAGCAATTTAAGGACGGGTAGGTTAGGTACGGGGATGGAGTGCTCCCACCATTAGGGTGCATCTCTGGGCTGAGAAAAGCGCAGGGACACCATAGGGGCACATTAGGGACCCATATGGTTCTAGCCCTGGTGTACCACCATATACAGCCTCCTCCACCTAGTCCTTGAATTGGCTCTTTTTGTCTGTATGTTTTTTGTATGTCTATCAGTCCCCACGTGAGGGACCCATTTGTGTGCATTTTTTAAGATATTTAGATTAAAAGTTATATTTTAGGTAGTTGGCCCCAGTGATATTGTTCTTTGATACAACTACCCATTAAGAATTTTCTCAGTTAAAGAGTATGGGCACAATTTACTGGCAGCAGATCGTGCTGTGCAAACACGATCTACTGCTGGGAAGTAACCAGTTGTTGTGGGGAAGAGCGATGGCATTGGTGATCGCTCCTCCTCTCTGGAGGAGATCGCTACATGTAAATGCAGAGGTCTCCTTCACCAATGATCAGCAGATTGTCAGGAAGGAACAATTCCTTCTCGACAATCTGCTGTAATATCGTCCCGTGTAAAGGGACCTCTAGTGATGGAGAATGTATCCCTAAATGCAGTGATATTGGGAAGGGGACTAGCAGGGATAAATTACAGTGATGCATGCTGGTCCTTTAACCCCATAATGATGTGATGGTTTCAGTATTAAAGGGAATTTGTCGTCAAAAAATGACCTATTTTTTAAGTCATGTCTAATGTTTAACATATTTCTAAAGAATTTTTGATGCTGTTATTTTTAATTTTGCATGTGAATGTCTGTATTTAAACAAAAAAAAAAAAAGAATCCTGTTGTTTTCGTACTGGCCACTTATCCAGTAATGGATGCCCCTTCTTGGTCTGTACAGATCACTTTACTGCAGTTACCTGCCTATCTATCATTCTATTCCTGCCTGTAATGATATCACTTATGTAAAGATAAGACAGGATTCACCATTTACAATAGGTGATTATCAAAGCTTATATATTCTTCCCTTGTACAATGACCCCGGGTCACAGGGCATAGATAGAAAACTCTCCCATAGAAGTCAATGAGGTGCCCACCTGACCATTGTGTCTATGCTGTAAAGCAATTAGGCAAGATGGCAGCCCCCATAATCATGTTCAGGAAATAGAATAAAAAAATCTGTAATCAGAAAATAAAAAGAGATTAGAAAAAAAGTATGTGTTCCTATCTGTTTTTAACTGTTTTTAACTGGCAGGTAAAAATTGTTTGTTTCTTTTAATTAAGGCTAGAAGCTTTAAATACACTACTCATGTATTTGGCTGACAGCTGAAGGTGCTCTCCGGACTTCAGTTGCATTGTCATCCTCAGGATGTGGCATCTGGTGCTGACTACCAAAAAGATGCAGCTTCTGTGGAGATATTGTGCTGCACTATGGTATTTGGTTCTTCTGGGGAAGTATTTTGTGCTGCACTATAGGTGTAGATGGCCATACAATTCTTTTCTAGTAGCCAGTACAGGAATAAGGCAGAATTATATGCTGCCCATTCAAATGAGTGGCCAATTGTTTTGTACAGAGTCATACTGAGTCTTTCATAGTGGGTATAGTTTGAAATATTAACAAATAAATAGAATATCAAATATAATGTATTTAAATAAATAGAATATCAATTATCATATAATCAAATAGAATATCAAATATTATTTAATCAAATGAATAGACTATCAAATATCATTTAAGAAAATAAATAGAATATCAAATAGTTAATCAAATACATAGAATGTAATTTAATACATAAAACATGTTTACGTTATTAATGAGTTAAAGGCAAACTATTTAATCCTGTCATGTTTTAAACCATATGGAACTCCTATTTATAAAGAAATCAGTTAATTCTTAGAAAATATACAGTTCTTACCATCTGTGAATCATTTTGTTGTTAAAAATATAACTAAAAATGTTAATTGCAGATTTTGCCAAGGAAATGAAATTCAAACCCTGCTTTGTTGTTGATGAACATACTGTATCCTGTCTAAAATACTACTAAGGAATACGCCTTTACTGTATACCATGTACTTGAAGATAGCCGATCTTAAGACACACTATTAGGTAGAAAAAATTGTGCAACTACTGCAACATAAGTATCAGTTTGACATAATCAAGTGAATTATTGCTGTAGCTGCCACCATATGACATTTTGCGCACGTGACTGAAGGGCCATATGAAGGTCATAGATTGGGTCGCTGCAGTTTCATTTTTCTGATTTAACTTACAAATAGATACTTAATATGCACAAACTTTCATATATCCATATGGGAGAAATGTCCTATACCTGATAAAATTGTATGCAGTTCTTTATTCCTCTTGTTCAAAGATTGTTGTTGTCTCTTTTATAATTTTGCAATAGATACTTTTTATATAGTCTAATTTAGTTTTTTCTCTCTTTTTTTCTTTTCCAGTGAGAAAAGTGTGACCCCCGGGTGGCTCTGTTTATGAAGAGAAATTAAGAGGCAAAGTCATCAAACCTTTGTGTTCATACTTTACTAAAGAATGGAATGTTTGCCTAAGGTCCCAGGTCAGTCAGAGGCTTGCAATACCCAAGGTTCCTAGCAAAAATGGAAACTAAAAATCAACACTCAGTAACTTCATCTGACAGATGATATGGAAACAACTGTAACCACTTAAAGAAAAAACTATTGGAATGTGTCTCCCAGAAACACTGTTGATATGAAGCATTACAAGCATGATGATGATTTCAGATATCTACTCCTCTACTAAGCCTTTGCATTTAAATAAAGAAAATTAATTCTAAGAAAGTGTCCAGGAGCTACATAACGAAACTGTAATGTTAAACATCCATAAATCACAACAATTAAAAGTGGCGCTTTCCAGAATAAGTTGTGCTGTCTCAGGCACAACTCTGGGAAAGGCATATAATTAGACTAAAGGAAACGCATCCTAACCATTCAGGAAATCCACAGGAAAAGGGAAAGAATGGTTTGTGGGGAGCTGATCACTGTAGTAAAGTTGTTTTAAGAAACATGGATAAAATGGAAAATGGATAAAAATATATAAAACATTAACATGTAAAGGTGGCAAGGGGTGATACATTTCAGAGGAGGTCTGCCTCCTACCTCAGGCAAGCAACCACTGACATCAAAGTGTCAGTTTTAGGGCTCATGCACAAGAACGTTTTTTTGCGTTCCGTATATACGGCCGTATTTTGATTCCATATACGGTCCGTATGCGGAACTATTTATTTCAATGGGTCCGCAAAAGATGCAGACAGCACTCTGTGTGCTGTCCGCATCCGTTGCTCCGTTCTGTGGCCCCACAAAAATTATGATGCATGTCCTATTCTTGTCCATTTTACGGACAAGAATAGGCATTTCTATAATGGGCCTCCTGTTCCGTTCCGCAAATTGCGGAAGGCACACGGGTGGCATCTGTTTTTTGCGGATCCGCAATTTTCGGACTAAAAAAAAGCCACGTTCGTGTGCATGAGCCCTTATAGCAATAATCTGGGAGTGAAAACCAGTGCTAACGTTCACAATAAAAAGTTGAATCAATGTAAATGAATATATGAAAAAAATCTGATAGATTCAAAGTGAATTGTAGTGAATTTGTAAATTAACTGTTAAACAAACTTAGGCTGGGAATGTTGCAATGCCATTGCCACAGAGACCCCCTAGAAATGGAAGATGGGTTACTGCAGGTTCTGGTAGACTGAGAGTTGTTGACAGAAGACATGTCCCACAGTCTGTGGCTATCCATAATTCATTTGCAGCACTTTCAGAGCACAAGAGCAACATGGAGGATGGCTCAGGCACAGTGAGTGAGGAACAATCATCTCCCATGCCTAAAGTTTGCAAGACTGCAGCCAAAGACAAAAAGGATAAGGTGAGGACTGATAGTAAGCAGCTGTTTGTGGGTGATTCTATCATAAGAGGTGTGAAGTTTGGTTTTGTGAGATGTCTCCCTGGTGCTACCATTAGCAGGGATAGACGACGTATCCTTAATATTGTTAGGCAAGCAAAGCAGGAAAGGGAGGTGGATGTTATTGTCCATCTTGGGACAAATGATCTGGCTTGCAATGAGGTTTCAAAGGTGAAGGAAGCTTTTCACACACTTGGAAATGATATACGGGAGGTTGCATCAACTGTTTCATTCTCTGCAATTTTGCCTGTGCATAACCTTCAGCATGACAGGAAGATGCACATTAAGGAATTTAATGTATGGCTTGGTGAATGGTGTCTGAACTTGGTATCTGATATTACTGTAGGGGAAAGCTTGGGATCTAGTGATCACCAGTCAGTGTGGTTTACTATAAGTACAGTGAGTCACACCACACAAAAACAAAAGTTTTATATTTTAGAAAAACAGACTTTTCTAAAATTAGATTAGTGGTATACGAGTCCCTATCAGATTGGAACAGTTTCAATGGAGTCCAGGAAAAATGGGACTACTTAAAAGTGGCACTATTGAAGGCAACAGATAATTGCATTAGGCTTGTCAGTAAAAGCAAAAAAAGGAAGAGACCACTGTGGTACTCAGCAGAAGTGGCCAAAATCATTAAAAACAAAAAGATAGCATTTAGTAATTATAAAAAAATAAAAATAAACGAGGATGACAGGCACTTACAGGGAGTGCAGAATTATTAGGCAAGTTGTATTTTTGAGGATTAATTTTATTATTGAACAACAACCATGTTCTCAATGAACCCAAAAAACTCATTAATATCAAAGCTGAATATTTTTGGAAGTAGTTTTTAGTTTGTTTTTAGTTTTAGCTATTTTAGGGGGATATCTGTGTGTGCAGGTGACTATTACTGTACATAATTATTAGGCAACTTAACAAAAAACAAATATATACCCATTTCAATTATTTATTTTTACCAGTGAAACCAATATAACATCTCAACATTCACAAATATACATTTCTGACATTCAAAAACAAAACAAAAACAAATCAGTGACCAATATAGCCACCTTTCTTTGCAAGGACACTCAAAAGCCTGCCATCCATGGATTCTGTCAGTGTTTTGATCTGTTCACCATCAACATTGCGTGCAGCAGCAACCACAGCCTCCCAGACACTGTTCAGAGAGGTGTACTGTTTTCCCTCCTTGTAAATCTCACATTTGATGATGGACCACAGGTTCTCAATGGGGTTCAGATCAGGTGAACAAGGAGGCCATGTCATTAGATTTTCTTCTTTTTATACCCTTTCTTGCCAGCCATGTTGTGGAGTACTTGGACGCGTGTGATGGAGCATTGTCCTGCATGAAAATCATGTTTTTCTTACCTTGCAGACTTCTTCGTGTACCACTGCTTGAAGAAGGAGTCTTCCAGAAACTGGCAGTAGGACTGGGAGTTGAGCTTGACTCCATCCTCAACCCAAAAAGGCCCCACAAGCTCATCTTTGATGATACCAGCCCAAACCAGTACTCCACCTCCACCTTGCTGGCATCTGAGTCGGACTGGAGCTCTCTGCCCTTTACCAATCCAGCCATCTGGCCCATCAAGACTCACTCTCATTTCATCAGTCCATAAAACCTTAGAAAAATCAGTCTTGAGATATTTCTTGGCCCAGTCTTGACGTTTCAGCTTGTGTGTCTTGTTCAGTGGTGGCCTTTCTTACCTTGGCCATGTCTCTGAGTATTGCACACCTTGTGCTTTTGGGCACTCCAGTGATGTTGCAGCTCTGAAATATGGCCAAACTGGTGGCAAGTGGCATCTTGGCAGCTGCACGCTTGACTTTTCTCAGTTCATGGGCAGTTATTTTGCGCCTTGGTTTTTCCACACGCTTCTTGCGACCCTGCTGACTATTTTGAATGAAACGCTTGATTGTTCGATGATCACGCTTCAGAAGCTTTGCAATTTTAAGAGTGCTGCATCCCTCTGCAAGATATCTCACTATTTTTGACTTTTCTGAGCCTGTCAAGTCCTTCTTTTGACCCATTTTGCCAAAGGAAAGGAAGTTGCCTAATAATTATGCACACCTGATATAGGGTGTTTATGCCATTAGACCACACCCCTTCTCATTACAGAGATGCACATCACCTAATATGCTTAATTGGTAGTAGGCTTTCGAGCCTATACAGCTTGGAGTAAGACAACATGCATAAAGAGGATGATGTGGTCAAAATACTCATTTGCCTAATAATTCTGCACGTAGTGTATAAGATTAGGCAGAGAGAGGCCAAACAAGTTATAAGAGCTTCTAAAGCACAGGAAGAAGAGAAATTAGCCCAGTTAGTGAAAAAAGGCGATAAGCCATTCTTCAGATACATAAATGAAAAAAGGAAACTAAAACAAGGAATTACCAAATTAAAAACAAAAGGAGGAAGTTATATGGAAGAAGATAAATAACTAGCTGACTGCCTCAATAAATACTTCTGTTCAGTTTTTACAAAGGAAAATGAAGGAAAAGGACCTCAGTTAGGAAAGAAAACTAATGAATCTTTTGATGCATGTGTCTTTACAGAGGAAGAGGTTCTAAGTCAGCTGTCTAAAATTAATACAAATAAGTCACAGGGGCCTGATGGGATACACCCAAAGCTATTAAAAGAGCTTAGCAGTGAACTAGCAAAACCATTAACAGATTTATTTAACCAATCACTGCAAACTTAAGTCATCCCAGAAGATTAGCAAATGTTGTGCCCATTCACAAGAAAGGTAGCAGGGAGGAATTGGGCAACTATAGGCCAGTAAGCCTGACATCATTAGTGGGGAAATTAATGGAAACCATACTTAAGGACAGGATTGTGGAACATCTAAAATCCCATGGATTGAAAGATGAAAAACAGCATGGGTTTACTTCAGGGAGATCATGTCAAACTAATCTTATTGATTTTTTGCAGTAGACATCGCTTATCTAGACTTTAGTAAGGCTTTTGATACTGTCCCACACAGAATTCTTATCAATAAATTGCAGTCTTTGTGCTTGGACTCCCATATTGTTGAATACATTAGGCAGTGGCTGAGGGACAGATAACAAAGGGTTGTAGTCAATGGGGTATATTCAGACCAATGTCTTGTTACCAATGGGGTACCTCAGGGATCTGTTCTGGGACCCATATTGTTTAATATCTTTATCAGCGAAATTGCAGAAGGCTTCAATGGTAAGGTGTCTTTTTTGCTGATGACACAAAGATTTGTAACAGTGTTGATGTTACTGGAGGGATACACCAAATGGAAAAGGATTTAGGAAAACTAGAGGAATGATCAAAAATCTGGCAACTAAAATTTTATGTTGATAAGTGCAAGATAATGCACCTGGGGCGTAAAAACCCAAGAACAGAATATAAAATCAGTGATACAGTCCTAACCTTAGTATCTGAGGAAAGGGATTTAGGGGTCATTATTTCAGAAGACTTAAAGGTAGGCAGACCATGTCATAAAGCAGCAGGAAATGCTATCAGAATGCTTGGGTGTATAGGGAGAGGAATTACCAGTAGAAATAGGGAGACGCTCATGCCGCTCTACAGAGCACTAGTGAGACCTCATTTGGAGTATTGTGCGCAGTACTGGAGACCATATCTCCAGATGGATATTGATACTTTGGAGAGAGTTCAGAGAAGAGTTTCTAAACTAGTACATGGATTGCAGGATAAAACTTACCAGGAAAGATTAAAGGACCTTAAAATGTATAGCTTGGAAGAAAGACGAGACAGAGGGGATATGATAGAAACTTTTAAATACATAAAGGGAATCAACAAGGTAAAAGAGGAGAGAATATTTAAAAGGAGAAAAACTGCTACAAGAGGACATAGTTTTAAATTAGAGGGGCAAAGGTTTAAAAGTAATATCAGGAAGTATTACGTTACTGAGAGAGTAGTGGATGCATGGAATAGCCTTCCTGCAGTAGGGGTAGCTGCAAATATAGTGAAGGAGTTTAAGCATGCATGGGATAGGCATAAGGCCATCCTTCATATAAGATAGGGCATTGGGCTATTCATAGTATTCAGTATATTGGGCACACTAGATGGGCCAAATGGTTCTTATCTGCCGACACATGTTTCTATGTTTAAAATGTGTAGGTTGATATATGTAATTGACAAGTGTTGAAAATCGAAAACAAATTATTGTCTCAGTTATACACATTTTCTGTCTGATCACGTTCCTCTTGATTCTGTAAAGCAAACTCACATTGAAGGTGGTGTATAAAACGGTACAGATTTGTAAAAAAACATAAAAAAAAAAAACATACTGCAGCTGCCGAATAACCTCTATATTGTCAGTGAACTGCTCAGGAGCAGGAACTTCATGGAAACTTTTCTGCAGGAAAAAGAATGTCGTGTCTGTGTGGTGTCCTGATTTCCTAGATTTCTGCTTTTAGTCATTCAATAGGAACCATCACTGTTTGCTTGCAAAATTATCTGACCACACAAAGGACACACAAGTCCTTGCTTTGTTATAGTACATGGAATCAAGGTAAAACAGTCAATAAAAATTATACTGTATAATATATATATATATATATATATATATATATATATATATATATGTAAAACTAAAAAAAAAGAATATCATGCAAAGTTCATTTATTTCAGTAATGCAACTTAAAAGGTGAAACTAATATATGAGATAGACTCATTACATGCAAAGCGAGATATTTCAAGCCTTTATTTGGTATAATTTGGATGATTATGGCTTACAGCCTATGAAAACTCCAAATTCATAATCTCAGGTACCCTTTGCTCAGGGAGTTTGGATTAATTAGCTGAATAGAGTGTGACACTTTGAGCCTAGAATATTAAACCTTTTCACAATATTCTCATTTTAAGTTGCATTAATGCAACTCCTTTTAAGTTGCATTACTGAAATAAATTAACTTTTGCACGATATTCTAATTTTTCGAGTTTCACTGTATTTATCTATATCATAGTAATAATCAATTAACTATTTTGCTTCCAAAAAAGATCAGTTTAATGTCAACCAAATAAATAATAATAATTAAGTGACAACATTTTTTCAATTTATCTGTCTCCAGAAGATTCCAAATAATGGAAAATGTCAAGACAACATTCTAAGGAAGTAACTGATATTCACATAATCTGCATTTAATCAGAGGATGCAGTTGGCAGCAGCAAGCGGGCTATTAACAACAGCTATATAATTCAGTTAGTAATGAAATCATGAAAATACACTAATAAATGGCTACTTTGGGAAAATGACCAAATTAAGTCATCAACATAAAAGTGGTTGCTGCCAAAACCTTAGCTAGGTTCATTTTCCAAATGCAATCATGTTTGTAATAAATTAGAATTTATCTCACAACTTATATGATAAATAGCAATTTCTGTCACACTCCAAAAACTGAAAATTGTGCATCCATTCCGTGCATTGGGGACCGCAATTTGCGGCGGCCGGGACAGATCGAGACCTATTCAACTTGAATGGGTCCGTGATCCATCCGCACCGCAAAAAAATAGAACAAGTTCTGTGGGGTTCCGATACGTGCTTCCGTTCCACATCTCCGTGATTGCGGACCCATTCAAGTTAATGGGTCTGCATCCGTAATGCGGAGTGCACACGGGCCGTATGCGGGCCGCAATACGAGCACGGGTAAACAACGTTTGTGTGCAAGAGGTCTGTTGCTGATGGAGATTTATCTTCAGTTCTTCACCTGAGTCTTGACTAATATAAAGTTTGTTTCTGTATATATGATTAGAGATGAGCAAAGTTTAAAAAAAATCGATTTGGACGCTATGCCAATTTTTTATTTTTTATTTGCTTCGATCCTAATTAATTAAACACGAAGCGCATTAAATCAGCTATATCCTGGCCTGCACTCAACCTTTAGGAGAATGTAATCTGGTGTACATGCAGTGCCCTGGAGCAGGGTAACTCTAAAGTCTGGACATTTGTATACATTTCCCCTATGCTAAGTTAAAATGTCTTACTTTATTTCTATTGAAAGGGTTAACGTATACTGTTTTATTTCTGTGTTACTGCATTTTATATGTATGTTGTGATATATATCCTGTTCATTTGCACTGTATTTTCAAGGCTCTTTGGAAATGGTTAGGGTCCATTTACACGTCTGTATGTGTTTTGCGGATCTGCAAATTGAGGATCCGCAGAACACAGATGCCGGCAATGTGCATTCCGCATTTTAGAGACCGCACATCGCCAGCACTCTCATAAAATAATGCCTTTTCTTGTCTGCAATCGCAGAAAGAATAGAACATGTTCTTTTTTTTTTTTGCGAACGGAAGTGCGGATCCGGAAGTGTGGATCCGCGGATGCGGACAGCACATTCCGGCCCCATTGAAAATGAATGGGTCCGCAACTGTTCTGAAAAATTGTGGAACAGATGCGGACCCAATTTGCGGACGTGTGAATGGACCCTTAGGACTTTAAACGAGAAGATGGTAATTTTCCACAGCTGACATAGAGTTTAAATAAGACCATGTTTGGGAGGGAAAAATACAGACATTGTTTGTTTACCACCAAAAGCAGACAGACTGACCTTGTGACTGTTTTTGTCTGGAATAACTGCGTTACCATTGCCATTGAGTATCATTAAAGCTGTAATCTAAGTCTATACCAGATGGGAGGTGAAAAAATATATCTGTTGTGCTGAGCTTCTCCACTCCACCCCTCCCACTAGAAGGTCCTAGTCTAGCTAAAACTGTATATAAATAGAGCAGTCAGAGACCCTAGTGTTCTGCAATTAGGGACCAGTGCTTGGAGGGGGACTCATACCAGCCTGCATGAGGGACCAGAAGAAGACACTGAGATGGGGACAATAAGCCACAGACCATGGGTCACCAGCCATGTGACCAAGGAGTAACCTGGACTACTGAGCTTTAGACAGTGGACCTCCAGGATTTGGACCAGGGTACCATTGACCCACAAGAAAGAAGCAGGGAGGAATCATGTTTTCAGATGTAAAAAAATGACGAATGTTCAATATAGCGAATATATAGCACTATATTCGTAATATTCGCGAATTTGCAAAGTTGTGATATTCGCGATTAATATTTGCTATTCGAATATTCACGCTCAACACTATCCGAGAGTAGGCATGGCTCCTGAATTTACCTCCCAATAAGCGATGAAAATAACTGACCAAATAACTGACCCTTACAAGTCTTTGGTAGCATCATCTTTAGAGTTGAGCGGACACCTGGATGTTCGGGTTCGAGAAGTTCGGCCGAACTTCCCGGAAATGTTCGGGTTCGGGATCCGAACCCGATCCGAACTTTGTCCCGAACCCCATTGAAGTCAATGGGGACCCGAACTTTTCGGTACTAAAAAGGCTGTAAAACAGCCCAGGAAAGGGCTAGAGGGCTGCAAAAGGCAGCAACATGTAGGTAAATCCCCTGCAAACAAATGTGGATAGGGAAATGAATAAAAATAAAAATAAAATAAATAAAAATTAACCAATATCAATTGGAGAGAGGTCCCATAGCAGAGAATCTGGCTTCATGTCACCAGAGAATCAGTCTGCATGTTATAGCAGAGAATCAGGCTTCACGTCAGCCACCACTGCAACAGTCCATTGTCATATATTTAGGCCCAGCACCCAGGCAGAGGAGAGAGGTCCCGTAACAGAGAATCTGGCTTCATGTCAGCAGAGAATCAGTCTGCATGTCATAGCAGAGAATCAGGCTTCACGTCAGCCACCACTGCAACAGTCCATTGTCATATATTTAGGCCCAGCACCCAGGCAGAGGAGAGAGGTCCCGTAACAGAGAATCTGGCTTCATGTCACCAGAGAATCAGTCTGCATGTTATAGCAGAGAATCAGGCTTCACGTCAGCCACCACTGCAACAGTCCATTGTCATATATTTAGGCCCAGCACCCAGGCAGAGGAGAGAGGTCCCGTAACAGAGAATCTGGCTTCATGTCAGCAGAGAATCAGTCTGCATGTCATAGCAGAGAATCAGGCTTCACGTCAGCCACCACTGCAACAGTCCATTGGCATATATTTAGGCCCAGCACCCAGGCAGAGGAGAGAGGTCCCGTAACAGAGAATCTGGCTTCATGTCACCAGAGAATCAGTCTGCATGTTATAGCAGAGAATCAGGCTTCACGTCAGCCACCACTGCAACAGTCCATTGTCATATATTTAGGCCCAGCACCCAGGCAGAGGAGAGAGGTCCCGTAACAGAGAATCTGGCTTCATGTCAGCAGAGAATCAGTCTGCATGTCATAGCAGAGAATCAGGCTTCACGTCAGCCACCACTGCAACAGTCCATTGTCAGATATTTAGGCCCAGCACCCAGGCAGAGGAGAGAGGTCCCGTAACAGAGAATCTGGCTTCATGTCAGCAGAGAATCAGTCTGCATGTCATAGCAGAGAATCAGGCTTCACGTCAGCCACCACTGCAATAGTCCATTGTCATATATTTAGGCCCCAGCACCCAGGCAGAGGAGAGAGGTCCCGTAACAGAGAATCTGGCTTCATGTCAGCAGAGAATCAGTCTGCATGTCATAACAGAGAATCAGGCTTCACGTCACCCAACATTGGAACAGTCCATTGGCATATATTTAGGCCCAGGCACCCAGGCAGAGGAGAGAGGTCCCGTAACAGAGAATCTGGCTTCATGTCAGCAGAGAATTAGTCTGCATGTCATAGCAGAGAATCAGGCTTCACGTCAGCCACCACTGCAACAGTCCATTGGCATATATTTAGGCCCAGCACCCAGGCAGAGGAGAGAGGTCCCGTAACAGAGAATCTGGCTTCATGTCAGCAGAGAATCAGTCTGCATGTCATAGCAGAGAATCAGGCTTCACGTCAGCCACCACTGCAACAGTCCATTGGCATATATTTAGGCCCAGCACCCAGGCAGAGGAGAGAGGTCCCGTAACAGAGAATCTGTCTTCATGTCAGCAGAGAATTAGTCTGCATGTCATAGCAGAGAATCAGGCTTCACGTCAGCCACCACTGCAACAGTCCATTGGCATATATTTAGGCCCAGCACCCAGGCAGAGGAGAGAAGTCCCGTAACAGAGAATCTGTCTTCATGTCAGCAGAGAATCAGTCTGCATGTCATAGCAGAGAATCAGGCTTCACGTCAGCCACCACTGCAATAGTCCATTGTCATATATTTAGGCCCAGCACCCAGGCAGAGGAGAGAGGTCCCGTAACAGAGAATCTGGCTTCATGTCAGCAGAGAATCAGTCTGCATGTCATAGCAGAGAATCAGGCTTCACGTCAGCCACCACTGCAACAGTCCATTGTCATATATTTAGGCCCAGCACCCAGGCAGAGGAGAGAGGTCCCGTAACAGAGAATCTGGCTTTATGTCAGCAGAGAATCAGTCTGCATGTCATAGCAGAGAATCAGGCTTCACGTCAGCCACCACTGCAACAGTCCATTGGCATATATTTAGGCCCAGCACCCAGGCAGAGGAGAGAGGTCCCGTAACAGAGAATCTGTCTTTATGTCAGCAGAGAATTAGTCTGCATGTCATAGCAGAGAATCAGGCTTCACGTCAGCCAACATTGGAACAGTCCATTGACATACATTTAGGCCCCGGCACCCAGACAGAGGAGAGGTTCATTCAACTTTGGGTAGCCTCGCAATATAATGGTAAAAAGAAAATAAAAATAGGATTGAATGAGGAAGTGCCCTGGAGTACAATAATATATGGTTAAGGGGAGGTAGTTAATGTCTAATCTGCACAAGGGATGGACAGGTCCTGTGGGATCCATGCCTGGTTCATTTTTATGAACGTCAGCTTGTCCACATTGGCTGTAGACAGGCGGCTGCGTTTGTCTGTAATGACGCCCCCTGCCGTGCTGAATACACGTTCAGACAAAACGCTGGCCGCCGGGCAGGCCAGCACCTCCAAGGCATAGAAAGGCTAGCTCTGGCCACGTGGACAATTTAGAGACCCAGAAGTTGAATGGGGCCGAACCATCAGTCAGTACGTGGAGGGGTGTGCACACGTACTGTTCCACCATGTTAGTGAAATGTTGCCTCCTGCTAACACGTTGCGTATCAGGTGGTGGTGCAGTTAGCTGTGGCGTGTTGACAAAACTTTTCCACATCTCTGCCATGCTAACCCTGCCCTCAGAGGAGCTGGCCGTGACACAGCTGCCTTGGCGACCTCTTGCTCCTCCTCTCCCTTGGCCTTGGGCTTCCACTTGTTCCCCTGTGATATTTGGGAATGCTCTCAGTAGCGCGTCTACCAACGTGCGCTTGTACTCGCGCATCTTCCTATCACGCTCCAGTGCAGGAAGTAAGGTGGGCACATTGTCTTTGTACCGTGGATCCAGCAGAGTGGCAACCCAGTAGTCCGCACACGTTAAAATGTGGGCAACTCTGCTGTCGTTGCGCAGGCACTGCAGCATGTAGTCGCTCATGTGTGCCAGGCTGCCCAGGGGTAAGGACAAGCTGTCCTCTGTGGGAGGCGTATCGTCATCGTCCTGCCTTTCCCCCCAGCCACGCACCAATGATGGGCCCGAGCTGCGTTGGGTGCCACCTCGCTGTGACCATGCTTCATCCTCATCCTCCTCCACCTCCTCCTCGTCCTCCTCGTCCTCCAGTAGTGGGCCCTGGTTGGCCACATTTGTACCTGGCCTCTGCTGTTGCAAAAAACCTCCCTCTGAGTCACTTCGAAGAGACTGGCCTGAAAGTGCTAAAAATGACCCCTCTTCCTCCTCCTACTGGGCCAACTCCTCTTCCATCATCGCCCTAAGTGTTTTCTCAAGGAGACATAGAAGTGGTATTGTAACGCTGATAACGGCGTCATCGCCACTGGCCATGTTGGTGGAGTACTCGAAACAGCGCAACAGGGCACACAGGTCTCGCATGGAGGCCCAGTCATTGGTGGTGAAGTGGTGCTGTTCCGCAGTGCGACTGACCCGTGCGTGCTGCAGCTGAAACTCCACTATAGCCTGCTGCTGCTCGCACAGTCTGTCCAGCATGTGCAAGGTGGAATTCCACCTGGTGGGCACGTCGCATATGAGGCGGTGAGCGGGAAGGCCGAAGTTACGCTGTAGCGCAGACAGGCAAGCAGCGGCAGGATGTGAACGCCGGAAGCGCGAACAGACGGCCCGCACTTTATGCAGCAGCTCTGACATGTCGGGGTAGTTGTGAATGAACTTCTGCACCACCAAATTCAGCACATGCGCCAGGCAAGGGATGTGCGTCAAACCGGCTAGTCCCAGAGCTACAACGAGATTTCGCCCATTATCGCACACCACCAGGCCGGGCTTGAGGCTCACCGGCAGCAACCACTCGTCGGTCTGTTGTTCTATACCACACCACAACTCCTGTGCGGTGTGGGGCCTGTCCCCCAAACATATGAGTTTCAGAATGGCCTGCTGACGTTTACCCCAGGCTGTGCTGAAGTTGGTGGTGAAGGTGTGTGGCTGACTGGATGAGCAGGTGGAAGAAGAGGAGGAGGAAGCCGAGAAGGAGGAGGTGAAAACAGGAGGCAAAGAATGTTGCCCTGCGATCCTTGGCGGCGGAAGGACGTGCGCCAAACAGCTCTCCGCCTGGGGCCCAGCTGCCACTACATTTACCCAGTGTGCAGTTAGGGAGATATAGCGTCCCTGGCCGTGCTTACTGGTCCACGTATCTGTGGTTAGGTGGACCTTGCTACAGATGGCGTTGCGCAGTGCACACTTGATTTTATCGGATACTTGGTTGTGCAGGGAATACACGGCTCTCTTGGAGAAGTAGTGGCGGCTGGGAACAACATACTGTGGGACAGCAAGCAACATGAGCTGTTTGAAGCTATCTGTGTCCACCAACCTAAATGACAGCATTTCATAGGCCAGTAGTTTAGAAATGTTGTCATTCAGGGCCAGGGATCGAGGGTGGCTAGGTGTGAATTTACGCTTTCTCTCAAATGTTTGTGAGATGGAGAGCTGAACGCTGCCGTGTGACATGGTTGAGATGCTTGGTGACAGAGGTGGTGGTGTTGGTGGTACATCCCCTGTTTGCTGGGTGGCAGATGCCAACGTTCCTCCAGAGGCGGAGGAAGAGGACGAGGCGGCAGCAGCAGAAGAGGCCGAGGCGGCAGCAGCAGAAGAGGCCGAGGCGGCAGCAGCAGAAGAGGTAGCAGGGGGAGCCTGAGTGACTTCCTTGTTTTTAAGGTGTTTACTCCACTGCAGTTCATGCTTTGCATGCAGGTTGTGGTAAGGTTCAGAACGTTAATGTCTCGCTTCAGACTCTGATGGCACAGCGTGCAAACCACTCGGGTCTTGTCGTCAGCACATTGTTTGAAGAAGTGCCATGCCAGGGAACTCCTTGAAGCTGCCTTTGGGGTGCTCGGTCCCAGATGGCGGCGGTCAGTAGCAGGCGGAGTCTCTTGGCGGCGGGTGTTCTGCTCTTGCCCACTGCTCCCTCTTTTGCTACGCTGTTGGCTCGGTCTCACCACTGCCTCTTCCTCCGAACTGTGAAAGTCAGTGGCACGACCTTCATTCCATGTGGGGTCTAGGACCTCATCGTCCCCTGCATCGTCTTCCACCCAGTCTTCCTCCCTGACCTCCTGTTCAGTCTGCACACTGCAGAAAGACGCAGCAGTTGGCACCTGTGTTTTGTTATCATCAGAGACGTGCTGAGGTGGTATTCCCATGTCCTCATCATCAGGAAACATAAGTGGTTGTGCGTCAGTGCATTCTATGTCTTCCACCACTGGGGAAGGGCTAGGTGGATGCCCTTGGGAAACCCTGCCAGCGGAGTCTTCAAACAGCATAAGAGACTGCTGCATAACTTGAGGCTCAGACAGTTTCCCTGGTATGCATGGGGGTGATGTGACAGACTGATGGGCTTGGTTTTCAGGCGCCATCTGTGCGCTTTCTGTAGAAGACTGGGTGGGAGATAATGTGAACGTGCTGGATCCACTGTCGGCCACCCAATTGACTAATGCCTGTACCTGCTCAGGCCTTACCATCCTTAGAACGGCATTGGGCCCCACCATATATTGCTTTTCAAATTCTGGCGGCTACTGGGACCTGTGGTAGTTGGTACACTAGGACGTGTGGATGTGGCAGAACGGCCACGTCCTCTCCCAGCACCAGAGGGTCCACTAACACCACCACGACCATGTCCACGTCCGCGTCCCTTACTAGATGTTTTCCTCATTGTTATCGTTCACCACAACAACAAAAATATTATTTGGCCCAATGTATTGAATTCAAATTCAGGCCTTTTTTTACAGACACCTAACACTATCTGGCTATCTATTTAGGTACCGTATTACACTAATACAGGCACAGCAGTAACCACAGATTTAGCTGAATATAAATTTGAGGCCTAGTATTTAGGCGCTGGGTGATATGTATAGGTTTACTGACAGAATTAGACTTGGAAATGCACAGTAGCGTGTGTGTGAAGTTATTCAGAATGACCCTATGTGCACCTTGAATCTTATATACCCTTTTAGGTATAGATTTAAAATAGCTCTGATACAGCAGAAACCACAAAATTAGGAAATTGCTAAATTGGGAATTGTATTTCAACCCAGAACAAAAACTGTGCTTTGACGGACACTAAATAAATTGACCAGCCACAACAGTACAGCAGTAACGACAGATTTAGCTGGATATAAATTTGAGGCCTAGTATTTAGGCGCTGGGTGTCAGGTATAGGTTTACTGACAGAATTCGACTTGGAAATGCACAGTAGCGTGTGTGTGACGTTATTCAGAATGACCCTATGTGCACCTTGAATCTGATATACCTTTTTAGGGATAAATTAAAAGTAGGCCTGATACAGCAGAAACCACTAAATTAGAAAATTGCTAAATTGGGAATTGTATTTCAACCCAGAACAAAAACTGTGCTTTGACGGACACTAAATAACTTGACCAGCCACAACAGTACAGCAGTAACGACAGATTTAGCTGGATATAAAATTGAGGCCTAGTATTTAGGCGCTGGGTGACAGGTATAGGTTTACTGACAGAATTCGACTTGGAAATGCACAGTAGCGTGTCTGTGAAGTTATTCAGAATGACCCTATGTGCACCTTGAATCTGATATACCGTTTTAGGAATAGATTTAAAATAGCTCTGATACAGCAGAAACCACTAAATTAGGAAATTGCTAAATTGGGAATTGTATTTCAACCCAGAACAAAAACTGTGCTTTGACGATCACTTAATAACTTGACCAGCCACACCAGTAACGACAGATTTAGCTGGATATAAACTTGAGGCCTAGTATTTAGGCGCTGGGTGACAGGTATACGTTTACTGACAGAATTAGACTGGGATATGGCCAAAAAATAACCACACTATTGATGGTTAAATGCACTTGGTGTGACAGCTTGACCAACCACACTACTGAGGGTTAAATGCACTTGGTGACAGGCGCAGCTTGCCCCTGATGTAGTATATGGCCAAAAAATAAACAGACTATTGCTGGTTAAATGCACTTGGTGTGACAGCTTCACCCTGATGTAGGATTTAGCCAAAGAACAACCACACCATTGAGGGTTAAATGCACTTGGTGACAGCTTGCCCCTGATGTAGTATATGGCCAAAAAATAAACAGACTATTGCTGGTTAAATGCACTTGGTGTGACAGCTTCACCCTGATGTAGGATTTAGCCAAAAAACAACCACACCATTGAGGGTTAAATGCACTTGGTGACAGGCTCAGCTTGCCCCTGATGTAGTATATGGCCAAAAAATAAACAGACTATTGCTGTTTAAATGCACTTGGTGTGACAGCTTCACCCTGATGTAGGATTTAGCCAAAAAATAACCACACCATTGAGGGTTAAATGCACTTGGTGACAGACTCAGCTTGCCCCTTATGTAGTATATGGCCAAAAAATAAACAGACTATTGCTGGTTAAATGCACTTGGTGTGACAGCTTCACCCTGATGTAGGATTCAGCCAAAAACAACCACACCATTGAGGGTTAAATGCACTTGGTGGCAGCTTGTGCTGGCACACCACAAGACACAAAATGGCCGCCGATCACCGCAGAAAAAAGTGACTGAAAAACGCTCTGGGCAGCCTAAAAACAGTGAGCAATTCAATAGCAGCAGTTCAATCATCCACAGCTGCAGATCGATCTCTGAATGAAGTCCTTTGGAGGAGTTAATCACTGCCTAATCTCGCCCTAACGTCGCGGCTGCAACCTCTCCCTATGCTGATCAGAGCAGAGTGACGTGCGGCACTACGTGACTCCAGCTTAAATAGAGGCTGGGTCACATGGTGCTCTGGCCAATCACAGCCATGCCAATAGTAGGCATGGCTGTGACGGCCTCTTGGGGCAAGCAGTATGACGCTTGTTGATTGGCTGCTTTGCAGCCTTTCAAAAAGCGCCAAGAAAGCGACGAACACCGAACCCGAACCCGGACTTTTACGAAAATGTCCTGGTTCGGGTCCGTGTCACGGACACCCCAAAATTCCTTACGAACCCGAACTATACAGTTCGGGTTCGCTCATCCCTAATCATCTTCAATTTATGAGCATGGAGTTAACTGTGCAGTGACCCAAAATTCAAGCAGTGGCCCTTATGACAGTGTGGAGGGTGTCAGCAGTAAGGCTGTGTTCACATCACTGTTTATTTTTCCATCCTTCTCATCTGTCAGAAGAACAGGCCAAAAAAGTGGGCCCTGTATTAAGCGCATCCACCTTCACATAGTCAGTATCAGTAAGGCAAAAACAGGAGTGGGTCCACAACAGAGATAACATGTTCAGGAAATATATACAAGTCTTGTGTGTTTTGGACCCACTCCTGCTTTTGGCTTCCAAATCATGATCAAATCCTGATGCAAATTACTGACCATGCAATAGAGGCCTTCTGGTTCTGGAATGACACTCAACATTTTTTTTTGTTATTTGATAATTGTTTTGGTTATTTGACTAATCGTAAGAATGAAAAAAAATAATAAAATGGTGATGTTAACATGGCCAAATAGGGGCACTAGTGGCCCCAAAACAGACTGGTGAGGGTGGTAACAGCATGAAAAGTCACAATAGTGGCCCCGTAACAGACTGGCGAGTGTAGCACCAGCATGAAGAGTCACATCAGTGGCCCTAGAACAGAGTTGGGGGGGGCAACAGCAGTGGCAGTAACAGCAGGAGATGGTTGCAGATCACAGTAGAGGCAGATGGCAGTAGAGGCAGCAGGCTTGTGGCATCAGGCAGGTGAGAGCATTAGAATAGTCTCTGCAGGATGTGGGCAGTAGTGTTGATCGAGCACCAAAGTGCTCAGGTGCTCTGGCCGAACACATCGAGATGCTCGGGTGCTCTACCAAGCACCGGAGCATAATCGAAGTCAATGGGAGAACCAGAGCATTAAACCACACACACCCTGCTCTGAAGAGGGGAGGGTGCCTGGTTCATAGTAAAAGGTCAAAAATTGATGGAAACACCACCAAAATGGTTAGTGAGCAGCATGGGAAGGATGTCTGGATGCACTCCAATACACCCTTTGCTACACAAAAAGGAGGCCATCATACACAGCCTTGAAAAATTATGATTGATGGCCTGATGATGACCCTTAAAACCATTTGGAGCAAGGGTCTGCTGATCTGACCATCTAAAACATTATGGCTGAGAGCCTGCTGCCGCTTTGGTGACTCTAGATAACCTGGAGCCAATCGCACGTCCCTGTGACGGTGACGATCCATTCGGATGTCTGGCCTATCAACATTCAATGTTATTGTCAGCGCAAATCATGGTGACTACGGATAACAGGGAATCAGGATTCGATTCCGGAGAGGGTGCCTGAGAAACGGCTATGGCTACCACATCCAAGAAAGGCATCATGCGCGCAAATTAGGTGACACGGTCTGCTATGTACTCCTTCACCATTTCAAAAATGTTTCCCTCCTTGTGACACTAGGCCGCATATCAGGGTGAGGGTGCTGGTGAGGTGTCATGAAACTGTCCCAGGCTTTGGAGAGTGTTGCCCTGCCTCTGGTGGAACTGCTGTGTGTTACCCTTGTCGCCCCTCCTCGGTTGGCTAAGGAACTATGTACTCTGCCGCCAGCGTTGTCAGATGGAAATTTTTGGAGCTATTTTTCATCAAGGATCTTCTGGTATTGCACCATTTTGCTCGTCCTCTCCACCTGAGGAATGAGGCATGAGAACTTTCTAGGGGGGAACAACCAGTAAAATATGTTGTCTAAAATGCATATAACGCGCGGGTCGCGGGAAAGGCAGCCTAACATGAAGTCAGCCATGTGTGCCAGAGTATCAACAGGCAAGACTTCGCTGTCGTCATCAGGAGGATCACTCTCAATCTCCTCATCCTCTTCCTCCTCTACTGCCCACTGACGCTGTACAGATGGAATTAAACTTCCATGGGTTCTACCCTCTGTAACGGAGGCAACCGTCTCCTGCTCCTCCTCTTCCTCTTCATCGTCCAATTTGCGCTGAGAAGACGAACTGAGGGTGCTCTGGCTATCACCCTGTGTAATGTCTTCCCCCATATCCATCTCTTCCACATGCAAAGTGTTGGTCTTAATTGTGAGCAGCGAGCGTTTGAGTAGACACAGAAGTGGGATGGTTACGCTGATAATAGCATTATTGCCGCTCACCATCTGTGTTAATTCCTCAAAGTTTCTTAAAACCTCACAGAGGTCAGACATCCATGCCCACTCCTCGCTTGTGAAGAGCTAAAGTTGACTGGAAAGCGACGACCCAGGCGTTCGGCCCACCTATTACGGTGCTTTGATGCCATGTGGCGGATTATGCTGGTGGTGGTGAGTTTGCTAGTGTTCACGCCCATGCTCATTTCTGTATGGCACAGGTTGCAAATTTCAATTCTTTTGTCGTCAGCACTTTCCTCAAAAAAGCACCAGACTGCAGACCACCTACCCCTTGGCAAGGGAAATTTCTGCAAGGGGGTGCTCGGAGGAACAGTTGCGGGCCTCTTTGGTGTGGCTTGCTATCTCCCTTTTGCCACCCCACTGCCTCTTCCAGCCTGTTGCAGTGCAGCAGATTCCTCCCCCTCTGTACTGCTGTGCTCGCTCGGCTTTCCACCTTCCCAGATTGGGTCAGTGACTTCATCGACCACCACATCCTCTTCCACTTACTCATCCTCCTGACTTTTTGACTTAACCAGTACCTCAGTGATTGATAACTCATCTTCTTCTTCTTGAGACACTATTTGCTGTTGAGTTATTGGCAACTGTGTCTCATCATCATTCAACTCATCAAACAGTAATTGCCGTTCCCCACCGTCATCTTCTTGTGATTGTGGATGCTCAAGAGTTTAGGAATCAGGGCACAAGATCTGTCCCTCGTCAAGCGTGCTTGGCAAGAGGGCCAAATCAAGGAATGGCGCTGAAAAGAGCTCCTCGGAATATCCGAGTGTGGGATCAATTGTTTGCCCAGACTCTCCATGGTGGAAGGAAGGAGGATCAGGGTGATGATTAGGTTGAGCAGACTCTTGTCTGCTGAGACTAGACTTGGTGGAAGACAGGGTGGTGCTTAACCGACTGGAAGCATTATCTGCTGCAATCCAACCGACCACCTGGACACACTGGTCTGACTTCAAGAGTGGTGTCCTGCACCACCCTGCAAACTGGGACATGAAGCTAGGTATCATGGATGATTGTTTTTCTTGTGCTCTGGCTGCAGGCACAGTTTCAACGCGACCAGGGCATCACACCCACTGCCCCGTCCCTTACTGCTATCCTTCATATTAAATGTTATATATTATTGAAATTCTGTCACACTTACAGTAGTGTAGGATTTGGAAGTGTATGCGCAAACAAATTTAAAAAGGTATTTGAGATGTGGAAACATCACACAGGAGATATCCTGCAGATAATGTCTAATGAAAATTACAGGGAATGTCACAGGTATTTGGAATGAGGAAACGTTATACAGGAGGGGCTCTACCGGTAATGTCACTGTACACAGCGTCTACGCAAAAAAGTACTCTGTATTTCACAGATACATTTTTGAAGTGCACACGTTACACTGCAGATGTGGCGCTGGTAATGTCACTGTTCGCAGCAGCCACTATCTACGGAAAAAGTACACTGTATGTCACAGATACATTTTAGAAGTGCAAACGTTACACTGCTGATGTGGCGCTGGTAATGTCACTGTCCGCAGCAGACACCGTCTATTGAAAAAGTATACTGTATGTCACAGATACATTTTTTAAGTGCACACATTACACTGCAGATGTGGCAGGCCATGAGATGTAGGCATCATGTCTTCTGTCCCCTCAACAGTCAGCTTTATCAGCACCGCCTCCAGGATGTGAAAGAGTGGAATGACATCATTCATCCCATAGTCCTGGCGACTGACAAATAAATAGGCCTCCCAAAGACTCTGAGCAAATAGCAGGTGTCATGCATGAGCTGCCATTGTCTAATGTCAAAGTTAAATCGGGGAGTAATCCTGTCCTTCTGCCTCATCAAGAAATTGGTCACAGGTTTCCTGTGCTCATATAGTCGGTCCAACACGTGGAGTGTCGAGTTCCAACATGTGTTAACTTATAATTTTTTTGGGGAGTATTGGATTGTGGTGATTAATATCTCCTTGGTGGCCCTATTTCAACTTTTCACTGTGTATTCAATTACCCCTTAATTCCACAGTTTTGTTCCCTGTACTGCCTATTTTTACCTGTTATTAAAATAGTGTTGCTAGGCATGGTCCGTCTATCTGTTGAAGGATGCAGCTTGCAAGGTCAGATTACTGACAGCCAGGGACTGTAAGTAAATGATTAAAGCCAGGTCCTCCCCAGCAGCTGATAACAGTGCCTGGGCTGTGTGCACTTCTCCCTGTCCCTGTGCTTGGCAGATGCTCCCTCACTCAGCAGAGCTGGAGAAGTAGAGTTGAAGCAGCGCAGACCAGGGAAGGGAGATCTGCCGTCTGCTCAGTGTATAAATGAAAGCAACATGTGGTAAGAGGACCCCTTTGTGCTGCAGGAGATTAACCCTTTAGGGGGGAGGGCTCTGGTTACTGTCACTTTTGGGGGGCTATTGTTACTGGCTAGTGAGGACAGGCGGGGTTAGCCTCAGGGTGAGGGCAGTGGCGGCCATCTTAACTGAATAGTGAAATATAGGGTAAGTCAGTCTAATAGTAACTGATTCTGGAATATCATGTTATTAGTAACTACATATATGAAAATTGAAATTAGGGTCTAAGTGTGACAGTTATCCTTTAAGGAGGGCATGTTTTGCTGGGTAAGAGTGGCTGAGGTGCATGCACAGTTTCCTTGACTTTTTAAAACATCTTGCAGTTGGGTGGAAGACGTCAGGAACAGTGCTGACAGCGCTGACAGAATGTTCTTCCTTATCGGTGACCATGGTTCCTATCTACAGTTGGCGAGGAGACAGCCAACATTCGATTTCTTGGTTAATGCTGTGGAACAGTTCCTCCCCCGATGAGACTTTGTTCATCCAGGCAGACCAGCTGCAGAACCGCGTGACAATGCCATGCTTCGCATAGGTGGTATGTTTGAGGACCACTCTGAACCGAGCTTACAGTGGAGGCTGATGACAAGATGGAGGATGAGGAGGCAGAGGAGGAGATTGGCGCTGCAATCACAGCATGAGAGTGTGGAGGTGGCATTGCCATCACCTGGCCAAGTTGCTGGTCTGCTAGTTGCCTGGGCCAGAACCACATTTACCCAGTGGGCTGTAAAATAAATATATTGTCCTTGTCCTTTTATCATTGGATGCAGAGGAGGCATTTGACAGGATCCACTGGAGATATTTGGAGAAGGTATGGCTCAAATTTGGACTGAATGGTTTGCTAAAAGCATCTATTTTTGCCCTGTATTCGGCTGCTGTGTTGATATCAGGTCATTTATCCTGTAATTTTTATATTAATAATGGGACACATTAAGTATGTCCATTGTCCCCTATTATTTTGGCTCTAGCAATGGAGCCATTAGCAGAGAGGATTAGACAGGAAAGATCAGTGCATGGCATCTAAGTGCATGGCACCAGAAATATCTCTCCCTAAGGTTCGAGATGTCTTAATTTAACTTTGCTAATACATATTCATGCATATTTACAGCAACTTCTTCCATACCAATGGGTTGAAGATAATGTGAAATATCTTGGCATTTATTTACCAGCAAAATATTGGGACATATTTAAATTGAATTATGAACCTCTGATTTGTACAGTAAAAATGTTTGTTCTCTCCATTATATTACATACATTTCGAACATTGATTTATTCATTGTCTGGCTGGTACATTAAGCTTTTATTTGGTCAAGAGTAAGTTTTCAGATTATGACATATCTGTCACGGATACCACCGCTCGTGCTCGCTTGACGTAAACTATGTTGAGCTCACGAGACGCGGTATGGTCCCTGGTTAATAAAACGTGACGTTATGCCCTCCTGGAGGAGCATGTAGGGTCAGCTTGGTACAGTTTACACAGACACCTTCTGTCCACGTGGGCACAGAGAGGCATCAAGCCTTTTCACTGCTGCAGCAAAAACAGCGCTTTCTCAGTACGGGAAATCTGCCTCCAGCTTCTCGTTTGATATAAGCCCAGTCCGCTGATGGGATTATATAGGGTGAGAAACCAACCCGCAGTAGCTTATAACTAGGCCGAAACACGGACGTGGGAATTCGTGATCGAGATACAAGACAGCACAAGATTAAATTATATATTACAAATACAGGTAATATGGTACAAACATGATTACACAGAGCACAAGTCAGTTACCAGGTAGATGACTGTTCCTTTGCTGTATTCACATGGTGGGCAGTGATGTCAGCTGGTTTCCAGGTCTCTATAAACACATTTGCACGTTGTGACCCCCTTTCAGAAAAGGACCCGCCCACTTGCTGACACAAGCCTTTTAAACTGTAGCCGGCTCCTCCTCCGGGAAGGGACCACTCCTCCCTCTTCTGGGCTGGCATTAAATGACCCACAAAACCCTTTAGGGTTCATACCTCCAGACCAGAATGTCGTAGGGAGGGGGTTCCAGGCCAAATTGATCCTCCTGGGTTACGGCTACAACTAGAGTACAAACATGGTGCCGCTATTTGGTTTCTGTGGGAAGATATGTATCAAACTAAGACCATGGGCATGTTCATCGTGGCCACTGGGACACAAATATGTATCCGGTTTGTGCCTGAGATTTCCGGGCGATTCATAATTCCTTATAAATCGACGGTTTCATGCTGTCTGCTAGATTCGATTGAACTGGGGAATGGCTTAGACCCCCTGCAGGGAGGTTTTCCTGCAGGGTCCGTGCTGTCTGAATGAAGGTGTGAAACGTACCCAAATGTGGCCTGCTAGGAGTTTTCTGATATCTGGCTGCGGCTTTGAAGCAGGACCCTCCTGTGGAGTTCACTACTTCTGCTATCTTTCAGCAAATGGTGGATGTGAGGACATGGCTGACAGTAAATATGAATCCATATTCCTGACAACATCCTTGGCATAAGGGAGGTTTGGGTGTACCTAATATTAGATATTATCATAATGTGGTAATATTGTCGCAATTAAAAGATTAGTAGGACCCAAAACAAGCAAAAAGGTGGATGGAGATTGAGACTAGTGTTGATCGAGCAGCAAAGTGCTCGGGTGTTGGGTGCTCGGGTCGAACACATCACGATGCTTGGGTGCTCTACCAAGCACCCGAGCACAATGGAAGTCAATGGGAGAACCTGAGCATTAAACCAGGCACCCCCTGCTCTGAAGAGGAGAGGGTGTCTGGTTCATAGTAAAAGGACAGAAATTGATGGAAACACCACCAAAATGGTTCGGAAAAAGGATGTCTGGATGGTTTGGGGAGGATGTCTGGATGCATCTTAGACTCCCAGTTCACTGCTAGGAACGATGTTGTCCGAGTAGTATGCCACTTTTACAGACTGACAATAATACGCATAAAATCGAAGATAAAATCAATTTTAGTGGAAAAATTGTTAGGAAACATTCCTGTATATTTACTTGTATATAAAGTGCTGCCAAAAATTACAAGCAAGAGGCACTCCGATACAACCTGTATAGAACATAATGGAGGGCCTCATTCAGGTAGTGGGACTCCTACACTCATAAAGCCTATGCACTAAGGGCTTCCGAAAATACAAGGAACCAGCACTCCAATACACCCTTTATTACACATAAACCAGGGCATCATGACCCTCAAAAACATTAGGAGCAAGGGCCTGCTGGTGACCCTCTAAAACATTGCGGGCAAGGGCCTGCTGCTGAGCTGACCATCTAAAACATTAGGGATGAGGATCTGCTGCAGAGCTGACTCTCTAAAACGTTAGGAGCGAGTGCCTGCTGCTGATCTGAGCATCGAAAAAAGTATGGGCGAGTGCCTGCTGCTGAGCTGACCATTGAAAAAATTGTGGGCGAGTGCCTGCTGCATAGCTAACCATTGAAAAAATTATGGACGAGGGCCTGCTGGTGAGCTGACCCTCTAAAAGATTGTAGGTGAGGGCCTGCTGGTGAACTGACCCTCTAAAACATTATGTGCGAGAGCCTGCAGGTGAGCTAACCTCTAAAAGATTGTAGGTGAGGGTCTGCTGGTGAGCTGACCCTCTAAAAAATTAAATGTGAGCGCCTGCATGTGAGCTGGCCCTCTAAAAGATTGTAGGCAAGGGCCTGCTGGTGAGCTGACCCTCTACAACATTAGGAGCGAGGGAAGACTAATAAGCATGTTGATATAATGGAAGAGGAGGAAGACGATAAAAGGAAGATTGTACCATATACCCTTTTTTGTGGTGTAAGGGGTGCATGGGAATACAGTGTATTCAGTACATTAAACAAAAAACATTTAAAGTGCCTTTATGTTCAGACGCTTTCCTCTGGTGGAGTAGCGAAGTCAGGGGCAATCCAGGCCTTGTTCATTTTTATAACAGTCAGCATTGTCAGTTCACCAGTTATTGTGCCCCCAGCAGCACTAAATACCCACTCCGACAAAACGCTGACGGCAGGGAAGGCCAGCACCTCCAAGGCGTAGAGCTACAGTTCATGCCACATGTCCAGCTTGGACACCCTGTAGTTGTAAGGCACAGAGGGCTCATTGAGGACGCTGACACAGTCTGCTACGTACTCCTTCACCATCTTCCAAAAATTTTCCCTCCTTGTGACACTAGGTCGCGCATCAGGGTGAGGGTGCTGGCAGGGTGTCATGAAACTGTCCCAGGCTTTAAAAAATGTTGCCCTGGCTCTGTTGGAACTGCTGTGTGTTCCCCTCGTCTCCCCTCCTTGGTTGCCTAAGGAACTACGTACTCTGCCGCCAGCGTTGTCAGATGGAAATATTTGGAGCAATTTTTCCACAAGGACCTTCTGGTATTGCACCATTTTGCTCATCCTCTCCACAACAGGAATGAGAGATGATATGTTCTCTTCATAGCGGGGGTCAAGAAGGGTAGACAGCCAGTAATCTGTGTTGTCCAAAATACATAAAAACGTGTGGGTCACGGAAAAGGCAGCCTAATATAAAGTCAGCCATATGTGCCAGGGTCCCAACAGGCAAGAGTTCACTGTCATCATCAGGAGGATGACTCTCAATATCCTCTTACTCTTACTGTTCTTCTGCCCATCCACGCTGAACAGATGGAATTAAACTTCCATCGGTACTACCCTCTGTAGCAGAGGCAACCGTCTCCTGCTCCTCCTCCTCATCATCATCCAATTTGCGCTGAGAAGACGAATTGAGAGTGGTCTGGCTATCACCCTGTGTAATGTCTTCCCCCATTTCCATCTCTTCCACATGAAAAGCTTTGGCCTTAATTGTGAGTAGCGAGCGTTTGAGTAGACACAGAAGTGGGATAGTGACGCTGATAATAGCGTTATCGCTGCTCACCATCTGTGTTGATTCCTCAAAATTTCTTAAAACCTCACAGAGGTCAGACATCCATGCCCACTCCTCGCTTGTGAAGAGCTGAAGGTGACTGGAAAGGCGATGACCATGTTGCAGCTGGTATTCTACTACTGCCCTCTGCTGCTCACAAAGCCTGGCCAACATGTGGAATGTCGAGTTCTAGAGCATGCTCACGTCGCACAACAGTTGGTCAGCTTGCAATTTCAAGCAATGCTGCAGCATTGCTAGACCGGCCGAAGCTGTCGATGACTTGAGGAAATGTGCACAAATGCTGCACACCTTCACCAGTACTCAGGCAAATTGGGGTAGGTTTTGAGAAACCGCTGAACTACTAAGTTGAAGACGTGGGCTAGGCATGGGATGTGTGTGAGCTTGCCAAGCTCTAAATCCGCCACTAAGTTTCGGTCATTATCAGACACAACCATGCCTGATTCTAGGTTGAGAGGCGAGAGCCACAGCTCAGTCTGGTCTCTTATCCCCTTCCACAGCTCTGCGTCCATGTGCTGTTTGTTACCTAAGCAGATCAGCTTAAGCACGGCCTGTTGACGCTTCCCCACTGCAGTGCTACACTGCTTCCAGCTGCCTACTGATGGCTGACTGGTGCTGCAAGAAGATAATTCTGAGGTGGAAGTGGTGGAGGAGACGTAGGAGGAGGAGAAGTGGGGGTTGGAACCACTAACGTAGATGGTGGCGGAAATCCTGATGGAAGTAGGGTCTGTAATCCTTGGCATCGGTAGCAACTGTTCCTTCCCAGGGTACGATTCGCTCCCAGCCTCCACAACTTTCACCCAGTGTGCCGTCAGGGAAATGTAGCATCCCTGGCAGAAAGCACTTGTCCATGTGTCAGTGGTTAAGTGGACCTTTCCAGTAACTGCGTTGGTCAGGGCACGGGTGATGTTACGGGACACATGCTGGTGTAAGGCGGACACGGTACACCGTTAAAAAAAATAGTGGCGGCTGGGGACTGCGTAACGAGGGACAGCCGCCGACATCAGGCTGCGGAAGGCCTCAGTGTCCACAAGCCTAAATGGCAACATTTCCAGAGCCAGTAATTTGGAAAGTTGCACATTTAGTGCTATGGCCTGTGGGTGGCTGGGTATTTGCGCTTGCATTCAAATGCCTGAGGTAAGGACATTTGTACGCTGTGCTGGGACACGGAAGTGGAAGTGATCACTGATGGTTCTTTGCGAAGGTCCAGGTGCAGGGCGGGAGGTATCTGGGCCTGTGTATTCAACAGGGGATTGGCCAGCATGTAATCCATCCACCTCATTAAACAGTAATTGCCGTTCCCCACCGTCATCTTCTTGTGATTGTGAATGCTCTTGGGAATCAGGTCACAAGATCTGTCCCTCTTCAAGCGTGCTTAGCGAGAGGGCCAAATCAAGGAATGGCACTGAAAAGAGCTCCTCTGAATATTCGAGTGTGGGATCAATTGTTTGCCCAGACTCTCCATGGTGGGAGGAAGAAGGATCAGGGTTGAGCAGACTCTTGGCTGCTGAGACTGGACTTGGTGGTGGGTGGTGGCACAGGGTGGTGCTTAACTGACCAGAAGCATTATCTGCTGCAATCCAACTGACCATCTGGTCGCACTGGTCATGAATTCGAAAGTGTTGTCCTGCGACGCCCTGCAAACTGGGACATGAAGCTAGGTATCGTGGATGATTGTTTTTCTTGTGCTCTGGCAGCAGGCATAGTTTCAACGCGCCCAGGGCTACGGCCTCTGTGTGCACCATCAGCATCACGGCCAGTTCGGAAACGTGGAGAAAAGCTTAAAAAGTCACAAATTATTACACACATATGGCATGCCCCATAATTTGTAACTTTTTTTGCAACTATTGTGGTGTAAAGACATTAGTAAATGCCACTTTGTATGTGTACAGGTCCAAAATAAAAGTGAGCTGAAAAGAATTCTAAAAGAATTCCCCCAAGATGAAAACATATGTATTTAAAGGTCTTGTTTTCAGGGAAATAATTGTTACATCAAGATGTACTGAAGTACATATTGACTTAAGGGAATAATTAATAATAAATCTAAAGGAATGTAACCTACAACAGTACTATCAGACTTTTTTCCCATTTAAATTCTTAAATATTGAATCTAACCTCTCGTATATGTGCCAAAATAAGGTTACTTCGTAATGAGTCTTTTTACACACATCAAATAGAAAAGAATGCATTCCTTAGATTCTTCTGCATAATCAGAATGTATATGTTTTATAGATCTGATGCGTCGCTCAAGAAATTTTCAGATAAAACACAATGTGGGTCATTTATAGAATGTATCTTAACCTGTTTTCTGGCATAACTTTGTAGTTTTAGACATTTTTTAGAAAAGAAATGTGTCACAGAGGTTGCGCCTGCTTACAACAGTGATAGAGGCCAGAGTAAAGACAGAGAAAAGTCAGACATAACAGTTGGTGCAGACTGTCCCCAATTACACATTTTGTTTTTCAAAAAGCCTGTTTCAAAGTTTCCTCAGTTAAAGAATAAAGTGTACCAAGCCCAGCAACATATTGTGCAGTACCATAGACAGTGTGTACTTTTTCTAAAAAATTGGTCCAATTGCATATTTTTTTCAATAATTATTTTCTCATTAAATAATGTGTATTCAACCTGACTGGATTTGGAGTCACTGTCAGCAAATGTTTTTGCTCCAGACTGTGAACAATTGTTCAAAAATTTGCCAAGCTTTGGGGTGCCAGTTAATTGTAAATTAAAAACAGTAGCTACTGGATCTTAAAGGGGATTTATTAATAGTACAGGGAATTATACATAAAAGGTCAACTATCTAACTAAATGACAGGAACAAAAGCAATATAAGGGAAGGAGTAGGAAAGGAAGTGCCTAACTAGCTATCTATGTATAGTCTTATATACTAGTGATACATACACACACATACACAAAACCCATACAGTGCCCATCATTGGAACACCTCCCAGATACTGTCTTAGCCAATCAGCACAGCCCTTTTATAGTCTATAGATACAGTTGTAGAGGTTAGCACCTTCCTGAAGGTGGCATCATTGAGTCCAGAGCAGTCCTTCCTCTAAAGGACAAATAGAATTGCAGAACCGGTCACCGCAGGCCATGGATCCCCCCAGGTCTGGAAGCATCGTCAATCACGTGTTCACAGGTGTGCTCCTCAGGAGGCAAGACCCTGGATTGTCTCTCAGGCATGGTAACTCCAGATAAAACAGCAGTGCCTATTGCCTGTTGAGCAGATAGGACTTGTCCACCATGATTGCTTTGTGGGAGAGTTGCTTAGGTATTTACAGCCCAATTCCACTCTGCTGTAAAGGACTCAAGTCAGCAGTCAATAAAATGTTGGGCTTCCTACAATAGTTGAAAATATTACAAAAATTCCATACATCATAGTTTGGATAGTGTACCTGCTATGTTGCTCTGTTTCATTCACAGTTTTATTGTAGTGGACTTTGTCTAATTACATATATTTTTTTGAAAAAGTTTTTAAAATGTTATAATGATAATAATAATAATCATCATAATCTTTATTTATATAGCCCCAACATATTTCATAGCACTTTACAATCAGGGGTTTCAAGTACAATCAGGGGTGTTATAATAATAACATAGAAGTAAACAAATAAAACAATGAACAATTAAAACAAGAGGAATGAGGACCCTGCTCGCTTACAATCTATGAGGAAATGGGGGTGAGACAAAAGGTAGAAGTGCTTTTTATGTACAATGGTCCAGCCATCTTAACTAGGGATGAGCAAACCCATGAAAGTTCAGGTTTGCTGGGTTTGGCCAAACTTCAGGTCAAAGTTAGGGTTCGGGACCTAACCGAACTTGACCCCTTAACCCCAACCCCAACCCCATTGAAGTCAATCGGGACCCGAACTTTGCTTTATTATTTTCCGTTTTAACATGGTTATATCAGAAAATAATTGCATTCATAAGACAGAATGCAAAAGAATATGGTCATTTAGGGATTAAAAAATAAAATAAACTCACCTCATCCACTTGATCGCGCTGCAGCAGTTTCTTCTATCTTCATTCAGCAGGACCTGCCAAAGGACCTGCAATGTGCACGAAGATGTCAACACACTCTCCCATATGGTGAGCACGGTGACGTCATCGTACACATCACAGGTCCTTTGGCAGGTCTTGCTGAATGAAGATAGAAGAGACTACTGCAGTGCAATCAACTGGATGAGGTGAATTGTTTTTTTTTTTAACCTGTAAATGGCTATATTCTTTTGCATTCTGTCTTAAGAATGCTATTATTTTCCGATATAACTAAGTTATAACAGAAAATAATAAAATCACCCGAACATCGAACTTGAACCCGGACTTCTGTGAAAAAGTTTGAGTTCGGGTCCAGGTAACCGAACTCGCAAAGCTTAGCACAAACGCAAACTTTGCAGTTTGGGTTTGCTCATCACTAATCTTAACACAATGGGTGAGTATATATAAAGTTACATGAGCCAGTCACCAGTTGATATATGTAGTGCCTCTGAGTGCATGGGGTGTGGTGGATGCTGATAAATCAGATTCAGAGGAGTAATTCTGAAGATGATGTGATATTACGGGAAGAAGTATATAGTTGGGTTTCGTCACCATAGAGATGATACTGGAGACCAAATCTGCTGATAGTCTATCCAATAGGGGCTGTGTAGAGATAAAAGAGGAGAGGACCTAGGACTGAACCCTGAGGAACCCCAACAGCAAAAGGGTGAGGAGGAGAGGTAGAACCAGTGAAAAGGAAGAAAATCAAGAGAGAACTGTGTACTTAAGGCCAACATATTGAAGCATGGTGAGGAGAAGATGGTGGTCTACAGTGTTGAATGCTGCTCAAGGATAGATTAGCTGAGAGATAGTGGATGAGGCTAGAGTAGACCAGTTGCTCCAGGAGTTAGCAGAAATTCCAGGCATCACAGACTAGTGTGTCACCTGACTTGATTCCCTGCACCCCTCACTGTTACATTGTAGTGTACTCTGTCCAATTGAGTATTTTTTGCCACAAAACTATTGTTTGGAAGTAAGTGTTGCTGCTGCTGTTGGTGCAGGCTGAATAGCTGTCAAGCCAAGGGCCAGCTGTGGTAGTGAAAGAAATGTGGCAGTGTTCCTGGTGGTAGCACTGTGCAGGTATCTTTTTGTGGGAATATTTCTCCCCAGTATAATGCGATATTGAAGTGGACTTTCTCCAATTACACAATTTTTTCTAAATACACTTTTAAAATTGTTTTGCAAATATTTCATTTGTAACAGACTAGTGTTACTGACGTTTTTCTGTGTCACTCACTGCAATATTGCGGTTTTCCTGTCTAATTACATAATTCTTTCTAAAAAGCAAAAAGGTTTTAATTGCTTTACAAAAATTCCATTAATTACAGTATGACTGGTGTATCTGACATGTTGTTGCAGATTCTGTCCAACTGCGTCCCTCTATGTTACCTCCATCTGCTGTGATCTCTACCACTATAACAAGTAACCATTCCGTTTGGTTGCATTCCAATACCAGAGAGAAAACTGCAGCATGCTGCAGTTTTCTTTCCGTCATGACATGCAGAGAAAGACGGATCCGTCATGACCCACAATGCAAGTCAACGGGGACGGACGTCTTGGCTATGTTAAATATAATACAACCGGATACGTTCATAGCGGATGCAGATTTTTGTATTATCAGTAATGGAAGCGTTTTTGCTGAACCCTGCTGGATCCAGCAAAAACACTAGTGTGAAAGTAGCCCTACTTATATGATGTTATGTTTCGGTATTGTGTAATTACATACTTTCAACAGCATGGTTCAATTATCCAAAGAAGTGGACTTTACAATGGGCAGATCTGGGAGGCTTTGAATGTGCTCCTGTGACCATTTGAGACATTTAATAATGTTCCATGAATAGGGATTCAAACTGCCTGCATGTAGTGAGTAGAATGTCCACTCCTCCCTCATGAATGATACACATAGCATGCTACCAGCTTGTATTGTTCCTAAAACCGCCGGCGGACTATGCAGAGCCGAGTGCAGACTGTGTACAGTGGGGTGGGAGGGAATTATTTTATTGAATTAAAGCAGACGAAGCCCCCAATGTGACTGTGTGTGGAGGGGGTCTGGCCTAGCTTGAATCATAGTAGAAAAGACACTACTCCTGGGCCTCTTCTCAGCTCGGGCCCCGAAGCAGCCAATTCCCCTATTTCCCTGGTATTTATGCCATTGTTCTGCTCATTCTGCAAGGGCACCTCCCTGCCTGCTGCAGCACTGATAGGCTCATCCAAGCTGTCTGTTGGCCTGTGAGCAAATCAGGGCAAGCCGTCCCTCCCCACTATCTCTTATAGTCATTTGAGTACCCTTCTCGTTCCTCCCTAGTGCTTTTTCACACAGACATGTGCATTAAAATGGTGCTGTGGGTTTGGCTCACAGATTAAATTTTGGAAAGTTCATAGCGAACCCAGTTTGTTACGAACTGATTTTCTCATCTCTTCTTAGAATGCTAAAGGCCCATCCCTAGGTGCATGTGTTTTTGTGGGCGGGGGGGCAATTCTGAACTATGCTGTGGGGCCCATCATATCTGTGTATGTTGCTGCGGCAATGTAATACATATCTTTATAATACAAATGTAACTCAAAATGACAAAATGTTACACAAGAAATACAAATTGTAAAAGACCTAGATAACTGTATGCTAGATGTGGTAATCTAGTTTTACATATTAAGATATAAGTGAGCTGTTTTCTTGGTCATGTCATTCAGTTGTCAGGATATACTGCGAAGATGAGGTATCTACATGCATTACAAAATGTAGGAACCAACCGATTTCTTATTTTACTGAATCATCTAACTGTAAGCATACCAGTATATACAGTTATGTGAAATAGGCCGAGGGTAGTTTACTGTTTTAAAGGGTTTATAAAATCATAAAATTATGTTGTAATCAAGTATCCATAGTTACTTTAGTAATAAATCTTTTTATTGACCTGCATGGAACCTTTCAACTATAAATTATGACAGCAGGCGGATGTAACACAAAACCCCTAGCCTGTTATATAACATGATGCTCAAAGCTGTAGTTTAAAGATGTAAAGATGCAATTCATCTTTAAAGCTTAAGTTTAGCCACTGTATAAGTCACTTAATGGAGTGTGGTTAGCTTAACGTCATTTTTTATTTTTTAGCCTAACACAAGAGTGGATATAAAAATGTGGAATAGTGTAAATGAAAGACCAGCTCTTCGCCTGTATGTTGTATCCACACTGTTTGTGGGTCAAAAAACTGCATTAAGAACAACCAAAAAAACTACACATGCATATTACTTTTTACATAGAAAGTGTTTGCAATCAAGAACTATTAGGTGGTCTAGCCTTTCTTATTGATGTCTATGTGTCTTGCCATCAGAATGCAGATGGCCTCTAACATATTAAAACATAGTCACCTGCTGGATAGATAATAGGTAGATAATTGAAAATGATATGTTAGCTGACAAATTCTGACTAATATGTACAATACCAAAGCATCTTAGCAAAATCAACTCAAAATCAATCCAAATTTGAAAGAGGGTATACTGCAGTGGACATCCTGATGAAGTATACTCAAAACCTAAGGTGTCTACTCACCTTGACGCATGCCAGAGTGAATAAACGCCACACGTTTGGACTATCCTTGGAGTACAGTATTTTTCTCTCCTTTCCTGAGGATTAGAGTTGAGCGAACACCTGAATGTTCGGGTTCGAGAAGTTCGGCTGAACTTCCCGGAGCTGTTCGGGTTCGGGTTCCGAACCCGATCCGAACTTCGTCCCGAACCCGAACCCCATTGAAGTCAATGGGGACCCAAACTTTTCGGCACTAAAAAGGCTGTAAAACAGCCCAGGAAAGGGCTAGAGGGCTGCAAAAGGCAGCAACATGTAGGTATATCCCCTGTAAACAAATGTGGATAGGGAAATGAATAAAAATAAAAATAAAATAAATAAAAATTAACCAATATCAATTAAGGAGAGGTCCCATAGCAGAGAATCATGCTTCACGTCACCCACCACTGTAACAGTCCATTGTCATATATTTAGGCCCAGGCACCCAGGCAGAGGAGAGAGGTCCCATAACAGAGAATCTGGCTTCATGTCAGCAGAGAATCAGTCTTCATGTCATAGCATAGAATCATGCTTCACGTCACCCACCACTGGAACAGTCCATTGTCATATATTTAGGCCCAGGCACCCAGGCAGAGGAGAGAGGTCCCGTAACAGAGAATCTGGCTTCATGTCACCAGAGAATCAGTCTTCATGTCATAGCATAGAATCATGCTTCGCGTCACCCACCACTGGAACAGTCCATTGTCAGATATTTAGGCCACGGCATCGAGGCAGAGGAGAGAGGTCCCGTAACAGAGAATATGGCTTCATGTCAGCAGAGAATTACTCTTCATGTCATAGCAGAGAATCAAGCTTCATGTCACCAAACACTGGAACAGTCCATTGTCAGATATTTAGGCCCCGGCATCCAGGCAGAGGAGACAGGTCCCGTAACAGAGAATCTGGCTTCATATCAGCAGAGAATCAGTCTTCATGTCATAGCAGAGAATCATGCTTCATGTCACCAAACACTGGAACAGTCCATTGTCAGATATTTAGACCACGGCATCCAGGCAGAGGAGAGAGGTCCCGTAACAGAGAATATGGCTTCATGTCAGCAGAGAATCAGTCTTCATGTCATAGCAGAGAATCATGCTTCATGTCACCAAACACTGGAACAGTCCATTGTCAGATATTTAGGCCATGGCATCCAGGCAGAGGAGAGAGGTCCCGTAACAGAGAATATGGCTTCATGTCAGCAGAGAATTACTCTTCATGTCATAGCAGAGAATCATGCTTCATGTCACCCAACACTGGAACAGTCCATTGTCATATATTTAGGCCCCGGCACCCAGGCAGAGGAGAGAGGTCCCGTAACAGAGAATCTGGCTTCATGTCACCAGAGAATCAGTCTTCATGTCATAGCATAGAATCATGCTTCACGTCACCCACCACTGGAACAATCCATTGTCAGATATTTAGGCCACAGCATCCAGGCAGTGGAGAGAGGTCCTGTAAAAGAGAATCTGGCTTCATGTTAGCAGAGAATCAGTCTTCATGTCATAGCAGAGAATCATGCTTCACGTCACCCAACACTGTAACAGTCCATTGTCATATATTTAGGCCCCGGCACCCAGGCAGAGGAGAGAGGTCCCGTAACAGAGAATCTGGCTTCATGTCACCAGAGAATCAGTCTTCATGTCATAGCATAGAATCATGCTTCACGTCACCCACCACTGGAACAGTCCATTGTCAGATATTTAGGCCCAGGCACCCAGACAGAGGAGAGAGGTCCCATAACAGAGAATCTGGCTTCAAGTCAGCAGAGAATCAGTCTTCATGTCAGCAGAGATTCAGGCTTCACATCACCCACCACTGTAACAGTCCATTGTCATATATTTAGGCCCCGGCACCCAGGCAGAGGAGAGAGGTCCCGTAACAGAGAATCTGGCTTCATGTCACCAGAGAATCAGTCTTCATGTCATAGCATAGAATCATGCTCCACGTCACCTACCACTGGAACAGTCCATTGTCAGATATTTAGGCCACAGCATCCAGGCAGAGGAGAGAGGTCCCGTAACAGAGACTATGGCTTCATGTCAGCAGAGAATTACTCTTCATGTCATAGCAGAGAATCATGCTTCATGTCACCCAACACTGGAACAGTCCATTGTCAGATATTTAGGCCCCGGCATCCAGGCAGAGGAGAGAGGGCCCGTAACAGAGAATCTGGCTTCATGTCACCAGAGAATCAGTCTTCATGTCATAGCATAGAATCATGCTTCACGTCACCCACTACTGGAACAGTCCATTGTCAGATATTTAGGCCCAGGCACCCAGGCAGAGGAGAGAGGGCCCGTAACAGAGAATCTGGCTTCATGTCACCAGAGAATCAGTCTTCATGTCATAGCATAGAATCATGCTTCACGTCACCCACTACTGGAACAGTCCATTGTCAGATATTTAGGCCCAGGCACCCAGGCAGAGGAGAGAGGTCCCGTAGCAGAGAATATGGCTTCATGTCAGCAGAGAATTACTCTTCATGTCATAGCAGAGAATCATGCTTCACGTCACTCAACACTGGAACAGTCCATTGTCAGATATTTAGGCCCATGCACCAAGGCAGAGGAGAGAGGTCCCGTAAAAGAGAATCTGGCTTCATGTCAGCAGAGAATCAGTCTTCATGTCATAGCAGAGAATCATGCTTCACGTCACCCAACACTGGAACAGTCCATTGTCAGAAATTTAGTCCCAGGCACCCAGGCAGAGGAGAAAGGTCCCGTAACAGAGAATCTGGCTTCATGTCAGCAGAGAATCAGTCTTCATGTCATAGCAGAGAATCAGGCTTCACGTCACCCACTACTGTAACAGTCCATTGTCATATATTTAGGCCCCGGTACCCAGGCAGAGGAGAGAGGTCCCGTAACAGAGAATGTAGCTTCATGTCACCAGAGAATCAGTCTTCCTGTCATAGCATAGAATCATACTTCACGTCACCCACCACTGGAACAGTCCATTGTCCGATACTAGGCCCCGGCATCCAGGCAGAGGAGAGAGGTCCCGTAACAGAGAATCTGGCTTCATGTCACCAGAGAATCAGTCTTCATGTTATAGCAGAGAATCATGCTTCACGTCACCCAACATTGGAACAGTCCATTGTCATATATTTAGGCCCCAGCACCAATCACGCTCCAGTGCAGGAAGTAAGGTGGGCACATTGTCTTTGTACCGTGGATCCAGCAGGATGACAACCCAGTAGTCCGCACACGTTAAAATGTGGGCAACTCTGCTGTCGTTGCGCAGGCACTGCAGCATGTAGCCGCTCATGTGTGCCAGGCTGCCCAGAGGTAAGGACAAGCTGTCTTCTGTGGGAGGCGTATCATCATCGTCCTGCGTTTCCCCCAGCCACGCACCAGTGATGGGCCCGAGCTGCGTTGGGTGCCACCCCGCTGTGACCATGCTTCATCCTCATCCTCCTCCACCTCCTTATCATCCTCGTCCTCCTCGTCCTCCAGTAGTGGGCCCTGGCTGGCCACATTTGTACCTGGCCTCTGCTGTTGCAAAAAACCTCCCTCTGAGTCACTTCGAAGAGACTGGCCTGAAAGTGCTAAAAATGACCCCTTTTCCTCCTCCTCCTCCTCCTCCTCCTGGGCCACCTCCTCTTCCATCATCGCCCTAAGTGTTTTCTCAAGGAGACATAGAAGTGGTATTGTAACGCTGATAACGGCGTCATCGCCACTGGCCATGTGGGTGGAGTACTTGAAACAGCGCAACAGGGCACACAGGTCTCTCATGGAGGCCCAGTCTTTGGTGGTGAAGTGGTGCTGTTCCGCAGTGCGACTGACCCATGCGTGCTGCAGCTGAAACTCCACTATGGCCTGCTGCTGCTCGCACAGTCTGTCCAGCATGTGCAAGGTGGAGTTCCACCTGGTGGGCACGTCGCATATGAGGCGGTGAGCGGGAAGGCCGAAGTTACGCTGTAGCGCAGACAGGCGAGCAGCGGCAGGATGTGAACGCCGGAAGCGCGAACAGACGGCCCGCACTTTATGCAGCAGCTCTGACATGTCGGGGTAGTTGTGAATGAACTTCTGCACCACCAAATTCAGCACATGCGCCAAGCAAGGGATGTGCGTCAATCCGGCTAGTCCCAGAGCTGCAACGAGATTTCGCCCATTATCGCACACCACCAGGCCGGGCTTGAGGCTCACCGGCAGCAACCACTCGTTAGTCTGTTGTTCTATACCCCGCCACAACTCCTGTGCGGTGTGGGGCCTGTCCCCCAAACATATGAGTTTTAGAATGGCCTGCTGACGTTTACCCTGGGCTGTGCTGAAGTTGGTGGTGAAGGTGTGTGGCTGACTGGATGAGCAGATGGAAGAAGAGGAGGAGGAAGCCGAGTAGGAGGAGGAGGCAACAGGAGGCAAAGAATGTAGGACGTGCGCCAAACAGCTCTCCAACTGGGGCCCAGCCGCCACTACATTTACCCAGTGTGCAGTTAGGGAGATATAGCGTCCCTGGCCGTGCTTACTGGTCCACGTATCTGTGGTTAGGTAGACCTTGCCACAGATGGTGTTGCGCAGTGCACACTTGATTTTATCAGATACTTGGTTGTGCAGGGAAGGCACGGCTCTCTTGGAGAAGTAGTGCCGGCTGGGAACAACATACTGTGGGACAGCAAGTGACATGAGCTGTTTGAAGCTGTCTGTGTCCACGAGCCTAAATGACAGCATTTCATAGGCCAGTAGTTTAGAAACGCTGGCATTCAGGGCCAGGGATCGAGGGTGGCTAGGTGGGAATTTACGCTTTCTCTCAAATGTTTGTGAGATGGAGAGCTGAACGCTGCCGTGTGACATGGTTGAGATGCTTGGTGACGGAGGTGGTGGTGGTACATCCCCTGTTTGCTGGGCGGCAGGTGCCAACGTTCCTCCAGAGGCGGAGGAAGAGGCCGAGGCGGCAGCAGCAGAAGAGGCCGAGGCGGCAGCAGCAGAAGAGGTAGCAGGGGGAGCCTGAGTGACTTCCTTGTTTTTAAGGTGTTTACTTCACTGCAGTTCATGCTTTGCATGCAGGTGCCTGGTCATGCAGGTTGTGCTAAGGTTCAGAACGTTAATGCCTCGCTTCAGGCTCTGATGGCACAGCGTGCAAACCACTCGGGTCCTGTCATCAGCACATTGTTTGAAGAAGTGCCATACCAGGGAACTCCTTGAAGCTGCCTTTGGGGTGCTCGGTCCCAGATGGCGGCGGTCAGTAGCAGGCGGAGTCTCTTGGCGACGGGTGTTCTGCTTTTGCCCACTGCTCCCTCTTTTGCTACGCTGTTGGCCCGGTCTCACCACTGCCTCTTCCTCCGAACTGTGAAAGTCAGTGGCACGACCTTCATTCCATGTGGGGTCTAGGACCTCATCGTCCCCTGCATCGTCTTCCACCCAGTCTTGATCTCTGACCTCCTGTTCAGTCTGCACACTGCAGAAAGACGCAGCAGATGGCACCTGTGTTTCGTCATCATCAGAGACGTGCTGAGGTGGTATTCCCATTTCCTCATCATAAGGAAACATAAGTGGTTGTGCGTCAGTGCATTCTATGTCTTCCACCACTGGGGAAGGGTTAGGGTGATGCCCTTGGGAAACCCTGCTAGCAGAGTCTTCAAACAGCATAAGAGACTGCTGCATAACTTGAGGCTCAGACAGTTTCCCTGGTATGCATGGGGGTGATGTGACAGACTGATGGGCTTGGTTTTCAGGCGCCATCTGTGCGCTTTCTGAAGAAGACTGTGTGGGCGATAATGTGAACGTGCTGGATCCACTGTCGGCCACCCAATTGACTAATGCCTGTACCTGCTCAGGCCTTACCATCCTTAGAACGGCATTGGGCCCCACCAAATATCGCAGTAAATTCTGGCGGCTACTGGGACCTGAGGTAGTTGGTACACTAGGACGTGTGGATGTGGCAGAACGGCCACGTCCTCTCCCAGCACCAGAGGGTCCACTAACACCACTACGACCATGTCCGCGTCCCTTACTAGATGTTTTCCTCATTGTTATCGTTCACCACAACAACAAAAATATTATTTGGCCCAATGTATTGAATTCAAATTCAGGCTTTTTTTTACAGACACCTAACACTATCTGGCTATCTATTTAGGTACCGTATTACACTAATACAGGCACAGCAGTAACTACAGATTTAGATGAATATAAATTTGAGGCCTATTATTTAGGCGCTGGGTGACAGGTATACGTTTACACACAGAATTAGACTTGGAATTGCACAGTAGCGTGTGTGTGAAGTTATTGAGAATGACCTTATCAGCACCTTGAATCTAATAAACCCTTTATAGATAGATTTAAAGTAGGCCTGATACAGCAGAAACCACTAATTTAGAGAATTGCTAAGTTGGGAATTGTATTTCAACCCAGAACAAAAACTGTGCTTTGACGGACACAAAATAACTTGACCAGCCTCAGCAATAACCACAGATTTAGCTGACTATAAATTTGAGGCCTATTATTTAGGCGCTGGGTGACAGGTATACGTTTACGGACAGAATTAGACTTGGATATGCACAGTAGCGTGTGTGTGAAGTTATTGAGAATTACCTTATCAGCACCTTGAATATAATATACCCTTTTAGGGATAGATTTAAAGTAGGCCTGATACAGCAGAAACCACTAATTTAGAGATTTGCTAAATTGGGAATTGCATTTCAACCCAGAACAAAAAATGTGCTTTGACGGACACTAAATAGCTTGCCCAGCCACAGCAATAACCACAGATTTAGATGAATATAAATTTTAGGCCTATTATTTAGGCGCTGGGTGACAGGTATACGTTTAAAGACAGAATTAGACTTGGAATTGCATAGTAGCTTGTGTGTGAAGTTATTGAGAATGACCCTTCCTGCACCTTGAATCTAATATACCCTTTAGGGATAGATTCAAAGTAGGCTTGATACAGCAGAAACCACTGATTTAGAGAATTGCTAAATTGGGAATTGTATTTCAACCCAGAACAAAAACTGTGCTTTGATGGACACTAAATAACTTGCCCAGCCACAGCAATAACCACAGATTTAGGCCTCATGCACACGACCGTTGTGTGCATCCGCGGCCGTTGTTCCGTTTTCTGTCTTTTTTCGCAGACCCATTGACTTTCAATGGGTCCGTGGAAAATTCGGAAAATGCACCGTTTGGCTTCCGCGTCCGTCATCCGTTTTTCCAGTCCTATTTTTTTCACGGATCACGGTTCGCGGACCCATTCAAGTCAATGGGTCCGTGAAAAAACGCGGATGCACCTTATAAGCCTTCCGTGTGTCATCCGCGTCCGTTTTTTCTGCGGATTGGTTGCCGGGAAACCTGTCTCCAAGTCATTTTGCACAAAAAAAAAAAAAAAGGAGACAGGAAGTTGAAAGTAGACGATTGGCAAGCCTTGTTTGTGAGGAGATTTACCTCAGACAAGAATTGTCATCAGGAAGTTTGGTGCAAGTTCACTATCAAACCGACAAAATGCCCAAATGGAATGTTGAAAAGTTGATAACTTTAGTACAAGAAAGGCCCGAGCTATGGGACACTCGCTCCTCCGCCTATCAGGACCGCGTACGGAAGGAGATCTCATGGGAGAAAGTGGCCCGTCGCCTCAAGCCACGCGAGTGGGATAAAGAGGATAACAGAGGTCGTGCAGAACTAGGTACGTGCAAGCAATGTCGCAAAGAGGTTTGGTACTTGTGTAGTCCCTTAAGAAAAAGTAAATTACTTCAGAGAATTCCCAATCATGTCCCATAGGAGGCCTGGCTTAATTGTGTATTGCAGGGATGCTCAACATGTGGCCCTCCAGCTGTTGTTAAACAACACCTCCCGCTAGGCCCTGCTGTACCTGAAGGCCTGCTGGGAGTTGTCATTTTGCAACAGCGGAAGGGACGCAGGGTGAGCATCCCTGCTCGCGTGGTATGTACATGTAGGGGCCCAGCTGTAGGCGAAGCAGGTGAAGCAGCTACATTGTGTCCATGAGCTTGAAAGGCCCTATCCGGGAAGAGGGGGGAGTAGATTTAAATACTTTGTCATGGACCCCTCCACAGTGTCTGCACAGTTAGATATACAGGAACAGTATAGGTAATCTAAAAAAGCTAGAAACTGCATCCTGAGAAAAGAGAGTGTTCATTACTAGCCACTGGACTTGAGGCGGCTTGTAAGGAAGGTGTTGCAAAGAAATTACTGTGGTAGGGGGGCCATCTTTGACATTTGTCATTGTGGCCAGTCATTTATCTTTACGCCACTGGGTATGTTTGTACTACTTTTCTAGTATTATTTTACGCCCCCTTCCTGTTTTAATGTCTGTTCCCACCTTACCTTCTGCCCACCGTTGTAATGTATTCTGTGGCTTTTTTGGGCAAGTTTGAACACATGTGCCATGTTGAACAGTATCTTTAATCTTCTCTCTCTTGGCAGTTACATGAAATAGTCTTTTGAAAAGCCAATCTCCCCATATTTTCGCCATTCCTGAAATTGTCTACCATTCTCTTTCACCCACAAGTGGAGAAGTGCATTTTTTTAATTTTAATCATTCCATAAATTCAACGCGCTTTTCTTTTGAAAAAAACAAATTTGAGTAATTCTCAGTTTATTCAACTTTGGATGTTTGTTTTGACAGTGAAAAATGTCAAGGTCCGCTGGAACAGCTGCAGGGACCAGTTCCGGAGGGAGCTCAACGAAAAGGGCCGCAGCGGAGAAGGGACATCCCGCAAAAGGCCCTACATCTATACTCAGCAGCTGAGCTTCCTTCGTCCGGTGATGGAGTTGAGGCCGTAAGTTTTATTTGTTACCGTCATAAAAACATTTTGATTCAATTCATGTCCGAAAACACCATGCAAACATATATGTGTTATACCTTTAGGCTCGGTCTGCACGACGACATTTGGTGCGCATCAAAAAGTCAACCAACAGATAGGATGCAACAGTTGTGGGGCAACATTTTGATGCCATCATCTTGTGCGACAACTTTTAAAAAGGCAGTTTTTGTTGTTGCACTCTAGCATGCGACATTTGACGACTGCGATGTGTCTTTTGCTCTAAAATCAGTCGACAATGGATTTTAGGCGACAGTGGCGTTGCAATCGCAGCATGTCGCATGTTGCAGTGCGACACCCTTGACTGCCTGTAATGACCGGCGTCACACACAGGGAGGAAAACAGGGAAAGCCCTGGCCAACGGAGAGGGAAAGGTGGTGACCCCTAACTCACCTTGCGGCAGGCACCTGACTGCCCTGACGTCCCTACACGGGTTCGTCACCCGTGCGGCGATCACGTGGCTAAACCCTGGCTTTCACAGAAATGAGAACTAGATAGTGAACGGGCCAGTGGGATCGCTAGTCCGCACCACTGCACTAAGAGGGAAACACCAGGGAGAGGACAGACAAATACAAACAAACACAAACACCCAGGTGGACGACCACAGCAGTCCACAAAGGTCCAACAGGGATCCGGAGGGTAACGTTCTGAAATAACCATCCGAGAACGCAGCAACACAGCTCCAGTGGGTCAGGATAGATGTCCAGGCAGGAAGCTCTATCTCTGGCAACCAGAGAAGTGTGAGAGGGGAATATAAGGAGGTTGGGAGTGCTGGACAAGGAACAGCTGAGAGAAGGAGCTACGGATCCCTGAGTGAGCGAAAAGGGTTTGCATTGCTAACCCAGAAAGCTACCATAAGGAAAACAGCCCTATCTTACATAGAGCGTGCAGCCAACCGCTCCGACTTCCTGACCCCGGGTATAACGGAGTCAGGCGTGGTTCTTGACACCCTCGTGACACTGCCATTCTAAAAATTGATGCGCAACATTGGTGCTACAAAATGGCTCGCCACAAATGTCGTCGTGTAGACCTTGCCTTACTCCAAGTGTGTGATGCAATTTTGGAAGTTGCAGGTTTTCTTCACACATAAGGGGGTTGCCTTTCGACAGGATCGCCAGAGCCACCAATGTATCCATTACATTTGAGAGAAATCTCCCTTTTTGTTGTGTATTTGGAAAATGATGCCTACTCATTGTTGGTTTTTAGTGTAACCAACTTATTCAAAGTAAGTTACTTACCTCGTCAACTATGGGCATTTTGAGAGGATATGCGGCTATTGGCTTACAGCAAATCGTCTGTCCGATGGCAGTTGGATAAAATTCACCAGCATACCCCTGATTGGGAAGGTGGACACATTGCTCTTGCGGCACATTTAAATATTTTTGCAAATAGGAATGCCTAAATTTGCTGTGTGCATGTTCCTTGACTAGCATCTGACCAGTATAATATCCAAATTTGTATAACTTATATCATGATTTATAACGGATTGTCAGTACACCCTGGAACTCTATCAAGGGGTTCTCTTACCCCATTGTTCTTGGTTTACCAGAAATAAAAGTCCGGCCTGACCCTTGAGCTGGACGAGTAAATGTCGTCAGGCACATCCATACTGGTACACTCTGGCAACGTTAAAAATGCATCCCCCAGCATCAGGGGAATGTTTTCAGCTATTTGGACATTAGGACATGCTGGTAGTGAAATTTACAACCAGTTAAGGTGGCACATTTCTTCAGTACGGATGGCCGAGAAGGCCAGAATCTCTTCTGTTGGCTAAGGCAAAACCTGCAAGATTCTAATCTGGCTCCCAAACAACACCCCTTTGTTTAGTGGTTTAAACGTACGCTACTGAAACACTGTACATATCACATTTGCCCAAATGAGTAAAGTATGCAAAGTGTCATTTGCTTGAAATTGTCAAATAGATGGTTTATTAGACCTTTTGTGATATATGTTGCATGCACATACATATATTAGCCATATTCATTGTCCAAAAATAGTTTGGGATGTGGGATGTTGGATTGGCAACTTGAAAAATCAATAATTATTTACATTTGTGTGATTTATATCTACAGAACTGTGGACAATCTGGAGGACAGTGACGAATCATAGGAGGGCGGTGAAGAAACCCCTGCTGTATTTTCCCCGGATTCCAGCCCCCAACATTCCCCAGTGTTGGAAACCACTGAACCACCCATGGGAACCAGTGGTGGGGAACTTGAAAGGCCTGAAACAAGACCACAGCCCAGGAGGAGGAGGAATGCCCGTCAGTCGTCCTCTGAGCTAGCGAATCGGGAAATGATAGATGCCCGAGTCATCCAGTTCCTAGCTCAGAGGAGGACTGATGGGCATGAAGAAACTATGCTTAGGGGGCTTGCGCCAATGCTGAAGCTCGTTCCCCAAGCGAGCCAGCAACAATGTGTGGCCTCCCTTTTGTTGGTCCTTAAAATGTTCTCCCTGCCATACCAGGGAGACATTTTAGGGGATATCAACAATTTATTGCATAAATACATGGTGGCTACGAATCAGCAGCCACCAACATTTCAGCAGGCACCACATCCTTTCCATGGACATCAATCTGGGGGTCCCACTTTCCAGGGCTCCCAAGAGCAGAACCCTCCCCTTGCCCAGTCCTTTAATGTGGGCATGTTTGCTGCTGCTCCCCCTCAACCAGCCCAGGTGCGTCCGGCGTCGTCGTACGCCCCTGGCTCGTTTTCCAGAGACTTATTTGAATTGTAAATTTTATTTTATTTGGTTTGTGTGCTGCTATTGCTTGCATTATTAAGTCACAAAATTACTCTTTTTGAAATAAAAAAAAAGTTTTATTGTTTTTCAGTTAAAATATTTAACAAACAATCAATTGACTTATGTTTTTTCATTTATACAACACAGTGGAACACTTCAACCAGTTTTAGTCACAACAGATATTACCCAAAAAAAGACCCAAACACACTTCATCTTGCAAGAGAATTTTTTGTATTAAAAATTGGTAAAGAGGTATTAGAAGGTTTGGGGATTCTAATTTTAAAATCAAAATTCCTTGATGTTAGTCATCGCCCCAAAGAAAAACGGGAAAAAAATGCAAAGATTAGGTATTTTAAAAATAGAATTCTCCAAACCTCAGCCCGCAAGCCCACGTCAAGGGTCCTCAGTGTCTTGCGAGTCCCTACACTCAACTATACCACAGTAAATATTTGCAAACTATCTACAAAATAAAAAAACACTAATGAGACCAGAAGATTTCAAAAACTGCCATGAATTGCGTCCCTCTGCCATGGCAAGGACCCCTCGGGGCTTGAAAAGTAGTCTGCATAGAGTTCCCGAACTGCAAGTCCAGCAGTCCCAGGTCGCCTATGCAGGGTCCGATCCAAACCCAATTCTGATGACGTCGGAAGGTCTTCCATGTCACCAGAAGAGGAAGCCTCATGAATCCTGGTGAAGTTGTGTAGAACAACACAAGCTTGAATCACCAGGGTAGCATTATCCGGATTCATCTGTATGGATGACAAAAACACCCTCCACTTGCTGGAGAGTATCCCGAAAGCGCACTCCACATACCGACGGGCACGAGTCAACCGGTAGTTGAAGATACGCCTCCTGACATCCAAACCACGCTTTGGGAAGGGCCGCATAACATGGGTAGTTAATGCAAACCCTTCATCCGCCACGATGACAAATGGAGCCGGCGGACCAGCAGATCCGGGCAGTCTTCTGGCCTCAGGCAGGGCAAGCTGGTTGGCACGAAGCCGCTCACCCATTCTAGAAGCACTAAAGATGCGAGCATCAGCAGTGCTTCCATAGGCCCCGATATCTACCATTATAAACCGGTAGTTACTGTCAGCAACAGCCATCAGTACTACCGAACAAAACTGTTTATAATTGAAGAATCGGGACCCTGAGTGAGGCGGCTTCTTCACACGGATGTGCTTGCCATCCATTGCCCCGATGCAGTTTGGAAACTGCGCAGAAATTTGGAAGCCCTCAGCAATCCGAAACCAATCGTCCGCCTTGGGCTGCGGCATCATCGTCTCTCGGAGTTGCTGCCAGATGACTTGACAAGTGTGACGGACTATCCGAGATATCGTCGAGGTTCCGAGTAGAAACTCAAAATGCAGGGATGCAAATGAGTTACCAGTAGCAAGGAATCTGTAGGCAAATGGAAAAGAAAGTTAAAATTCGACAAAAAAACAAAGTGCACAGCAGATGCAGGAATCACATTTAATGTTTTAGATCCAAATAATTTTCAAAAAACAAGGGCAATGGAGTCAAACCTATGGCACGGACGCCAGAGGCAGCACTCTAGGGCCTGTCTTTGGCCACACGCTCACCCTTAAATTTCAATTGAAAAACCCAAATCAAATAACTTTGCATTTGCATACCATTCATCAGCAGAGGCCACACTAAGAACGGGACATACAGCACAGAATGTAGACAGTCTATTATAGTTGTGATGAATAATACATGGAAGCTAAACGAATTCTGAAAGTCGAATATGTGGTAAGTTGTGGGTTAAATTTGGGGATCACATTGTTAACTAAACAGCTCCATCACACTACCTAATGGCCTTTGTTGAATAAGCCAAACCCCTTTAAACCCGTAGTAAAGGGCTAAGAGCCAAACAATACCAGCTATTGGGATGAGGCCAGTATTAACACAAGTGCACAACTGTGTTTGGAGCCTTGGAAATGATGACATTTTCATGCCACTTCAGAAGTATGTTAACATTGTACACAATTAGTATGGTACCTGAAAAACCCTTGAGTTTCATTGAGCCAAAACTCACACAAAATAACGTCCTGCGCGGTATTTAGGCGACAAACTGGGGGATGCATGCAAAAAGGGCTCCTGACTGAGGGCACCAACTCTTCAAGCCAATATAATAATACACAGCACTCGACAGTAGTTTGAAACCAAAAAGAGAGTTATTCACTCATACAGGCAGGTTACTGCCTGCTGGAGCCTAGCTGACTGACTAAATAATTCAACTTTATACACAAACTACTGTCCAGTGCATTGGATTATTGCATTGTCTCTTAAACGTTACCTGAACACAAGTTGCAAACTTGCAGAAAGGTGGAAAACTGAAATTCAATTTAGAATGTCATATGACAGTGATTACCTGGATTTTAAAGCACAAATTAAATTTAGCAAGCAGAGAAATTAAGCTAACTTTAAGCAAACAGTAGCACATGTCTAACAGCAGCCATTTTCTGCCACATGTTCCTCAAGATACAAGCACGGCACATTACTGGGGTAACTTTACAAGTACTATACTGCTTACTTCAACGTGACGATGAGCCTTTCCTCAGGTGAAATGCTGCGCCTCATATTGGTGTCCATAAAGGTAAGGACAGTACGTAGAGACGACAGCAAGCGATCAAAGGTACCCACTGACATCCGACAGAAGGCAAAGAACTTCTCAGGATGCAGCCGCAGATCTTTGTAGATAGTATGGAAGTGTCCTTTCCGGTAACGTTGTGAAACAATCGGATGGACCCAAAATCGTCGCCTTCTACGCGGTTCCTCCTCCAACAAAGGAGTGCGCTGTCCCCAACGCCGAGAAACCAGCCAATGCAGCACGACCTCTTCCTCTGAATCCGACATGGTGATACAGCAAAGAGTAGCAGCCAAAATAACCTCTGTACTCTGGAAAGACTACAGAAAATGGCCACAAAACCAAACTCAGGTGCCCTTGATTTATACCAGTTTCTAGGGTGGAGTTAGTAAAAATTCATTTTTTTCAACAGACCATGATTTTGTACGGTCCGCAAAAAAAACGGACACGGAGACACACGGAAGCACAACGGATGAAAAAACGGACACGGATCACGGAACAACGGAGGCCCGTTTTGCGGACCTTAAAAAAAAACGGTCGTGTGCATGAGGCCTTAGATGAATATAAATTTGAGGCCTATTATTTAGGCACTGGGTGACAGGTATACGTTTACACACAGAATTAGACTTGGAATTGCACAGTAGCGTGTGTGTGAAGTTATTGAGAATGACCCTATCTGCACCTTGAATCTTATATACCCTTTTAATGAATAGATTTAAAGTAGCCCTGATACAGCAGAAACCACTAATTTAGGAAATTGCTAAGTTGGGAATTGTTTTTCAACCCTGAACAAAAATATATCCTTTGCCAGACAGCAGACAGTATTACAATTGGCTGGCCACAGCTGAAACACCAGATTTAGGGTACTGTTATTTTGGCAATTGTATTTCACCCCTCAATAAAATATCAAGCACAGCCAAGCCCCTGGTGTAGGATATAGCCAAAAAATAACCACACTATTGATGGTTAAATGCACTTGGTGACAGCTTGCCCCTGATGAAGGATATTGAAAAAAAATATCCACACTCTTGATAGTTAAATGTTCTTGGTGGCAGCTTGTGCTGGCGCACCACAAGACACAAAATGGCCGCCGATCACCCCAGAAAAAAGCCTGAAGAGACTGGAAAACGCTCTGGGCAGCCTAAAAACAGTGAGCAATTGAATAGCAGCAGTTCAATCATCCACAGCTCGATCACTGAATTAAGTCTTTTGGAGGAGTTAATCACTGCCTAATCTCACCCTAACGTCGCAGCTGCAACCTCTCCCTACACTGATCAGAGCAGAGTGACGTGCGGCGCTACGTGACTACAGCTTAAATAGAGGCTGGGTCACATGCTGTACTGGCCAATCACAGGCCAATCACAGGCCAATCACAGCCATGCCAATAGTAGGCATGGCTGTGACGGCCTCTTGGGGCAAGTAGTATGACGCTTGTTGATTGGCTGCTTTGCAGCCTTTCAAAAAGCGCCAAGAAAGCGACGAACACCGAACCCGGACTTTTTTTACGAAAATGTCCGTGTCACGGACACCCCAAAATTCGGTACGAACCCGAACTATACAGTTCGGGTTCGCTCATCCCTACTGAGGATGTAACACAACAGACACAAGAAACATTCTAAGAAACCATCAAATAGCATAGATATGCAGTAATAAACACATATCTAGTGTAAAAGCTAAGTGAAGATAAATGTCAACAATGATAAGCAAGCAAGATAGGAAAAATTGTAATTTTACCAAAGTGTTGTTTGCAAAGTATATCAAGCTAGTTCTATACGCCTGAGTGAGTATAATTATCAAAAGCTACCTGTCACAATACACAGGTCCAAAAGATACCCATACACATTAGACAAAAGTTGTAAAAAAAAACCGATGATTTCAAGTATAACAAACGATCATCGGTGAAATTCAAAAACAATTGTCTAGCCAACCAATGACACACTGTCATTAGAGTTGAGTGAATCGAAGCTGACGAAGTGGAATTCGATCTGAATTTCAGGAAAATTTGAATCGCACCGAAGCTGAATCTCCTCGTGCTTAGTAGTAACTAGGGTTGAGCGAACACAAACTGTAAAGTTCGGGTTCGTTTCGAACTTTAGGATTTTTGGACCCCGGACCCAAACCCGAACATTTCAGTAATAGTTCGGGTTCAGCAATTTCTAAGCGCTTTTTGAAAGGCTGCAGAACACAATTTTACAGCCCTTGCTGCATCTGCATGTGTGAAGTTCAAGCGTTATATACTGCTGTCGTTTTGGGCAAAATTTTTTATTTTGCAGCCCTTGCTGCATCTGTGATTGTTAAAAACAAGTTTGAAATACTTCAATAATTTTCTGGCTTTGAAAAAACACCCATTTTTGGCAATAACCTTCATTTTGGGCCTCTGCCGCATTAGTCAGTGTGCAATTTAAGCTAGAAATACAGCTATAATTTTCAGGGTTTTAAAAAACACCCTTTTTTTGGCAAAATACACAATTTTACAGCCCTTGCTGCATCTGCACGTGTGAAATTCAGGCGTTATATACAGCTGTCAAATTCTGTTAGTAAAAAAAACACCCTTTTTGGGCAAAATACACAATTTTACAGCCCTTGCTGCATCTGCACGTGTGAAATTCAAGCATTATATATAGCTGTCATATTCTATTATTAAAAAAAACACCCATTTTGGCCCAAAAACTTAATTTTGCAGCCCTTGCTGTATCTGTGATTGTAAAAAAAAAGTTTGAAATACTTCAATAATTTTCTGGCTTCGAAAAAACAACCAATTTTTGGCAATAACCTTCATTTTGGGCCTCTGCAGCATTAGTCAGTGTGCAATTTAAGCTAGAAATACAGCTATAATTGTCTGGGTTTTAAAAAAAAACACCCTTTTTGGGCAAAATAAACAATTTTACAGCCCTTGCTGCATCTGCACGTGTGAAATTGAAGCGTTATATACTGCTGTCATATTTTGTTATTAAAAAAACACCCATTTTGGACAAAAACATAAATTTTGCAGCCCTTGCTGCATCTGCGATTGTTAAAAACAAGTTTGAAATAGTTCAATAATTTTCTGGCTTTGAAAAAACACCAATTTTTGGCAATAACCTTCATTTTGGGCCTCTGCCACATTGGTCAGTGTGCAATTTAAGCTAGAAATACAGCTATAATGTACTGGGTTTTAAAAAACACCCTTTTTGGACAAAATACACAATTTTACAGCCCTTGCTGCATCTGCACGTATGAAATTCAAGTGTTATATACTGCTGTCATATTCTGTTATTTAAAAAACACCTATTTTGGCCACCAAATTTATTTTTGCAGCCTTTGCTGTATATGTCATTGTGAGATATAGCCTTTAGATACTGTTGTATTATTCTGCTATTAATAAAACACCCATTTTGGACAAAAAACTTAATTTTGCAGCTTTTGCTGCATATGTCATTGTGAGATACACCCTTAAGATACTGTAGTTCTATTCTGCTATTTCAAAAACTACCATTTTGGGGAAAAAACTTAATTTTGCAGTCTTTGCTGCATATGTCATTTTGAGATACACCCTTTAGATACTGTGGTTCTATGCTGCTATTAATAAAACACCCATTTTGAGCAAAAATCTTTAATTGCGGCCTAGTCTGCATCTGTATGTGTGAGATACACCCTTTACATACTGTCGTTCTATTCTGCTATTAAAAAAAACAACAATTTTAAGCAAAAAACTTAATTTTGCATCCTTTGCTGCATATGTCATTGTGAGATATACCCTTAAGATACTGTGGTTCTATTCTGCCATTAATAAAACACCCCTTTTAAGCAAAAATCTTTAATTGCGGCCTAGTCTGCATCTGTACATGTGAGATACTCCCTTTACATACTGTTGTTCTATTCTGCTATTAATAAAACACCCATTTAGGGCAAGATCCTAAATTTGAGAAATATGAAGACAGCGTCAAATAAGGGACGTGGCCCAGGTCGTGGTGCCGCTGGTGGAGCTCCTGTTGCAGGGAGATGACGTGGTCGATCTGTGCCAGCTACACGCACAAGTGAAACCCCTTCCTCAGGTGCGAGTAGGCGACAGAACCTGCGGCGGTATTTGGTCGGGCCTAATGCGGCTCTACAAATGGTGAGGCCAGAACAAGTACAGGCGATAGTAGATTGGGTTGCTGACAGTGCATCCAGTTCCTTCATATTGTCTCCCACCCAGTCTCCTGCTGAAAGTTCAGAGTTGCCACCTGCAGCCGATGTCCATCAGTCTTTCAACTCACCCCCTTACAAATCAGCCAAGCAGTCTGAGCCCCAAGTCATGCAGCAGTCTCTTCTGCTTTTTGATGACTCTGTTAGCAGGGTTTCCCAGGGCCATCCATCTAGCCCTGGCTCAGAAGGGGAAGAGATTGAGGGCACCTATGCCCAACCAAAGTTTTGAGAATTACATAAATATTGGAAATTGGAAGAGTTGCTACTTAAGTTTTTATAAGATCAATTTGCATATACTCCAGAATGTTATGAAGAGTGATCAGATGAATTGCATAGTCCTTCTTTGCCATGAAAATTAACTTAATCCCCAAAAAAACTTTCCACTGCATTTCATTGCTGTCATTAAAGGACCTGCTGAGATCATTTCAGTAATCGTCTTGTTAACTCAGGTGAGAATGTTGACGGGCACAAGGCTGGAGATCATTATATCAAGCTGATTGGGTTAAAATGGCAGACTTGACCTGTTAGGCTAGTTTCACACTAGCGTTCGTCGGTCCGCTCGTGAGCTCCGTTTGAAGGAGCTCACGAGCGGACCCGAACGCCTCCGTCCAGCCCTGATGCAGTCTGAATGGAGCGGATCCGCTCAGACTGCATCAGTCTGGCGGCGTTCAGCCTCCGCTCCGCTCGCCTCCGCACGGACAGGCGGACAGCTGAATGCTGCTTGCAGCGTTCAGCTGTCCGCCTGGCCGTGCGGAGGCGAGCGGATCCGTTCAGACTTACAATGTAAGTCAATGGGAACGGATCCGCTTGAAGAGGTCACCATATGGCTCAATCTTCAAGCGGATCCGTCCCCCATTGACTTTACATTGAAAGTCTGAACGGATCCGCTCAGGCATCTTGCGCACTTAGAAAATTTTCTAAGTTATTAGTGCAGACGGATCCGTACTGAACGGAGCCTCCGTCTGCATTAATATGATCGGATCCGTTCAGAACGGATCCGATCAAGGGCTAGTGTGAAAGTAGCCTTAAAAGGAGGGTGATGCTTGAAATCATTGTTCTTCCATTGTTAACCATGGTGACCTGCAAAGAAACGCAACCAGCCATCATTGCGTTGCATAAAAATGGCTTTACAGGCAAGGATATTGTGGCTACTAAGATTGCACTTCAATCAACAATTTATAGGATCATCAAGAACTTCAAGGAAAGAGGTTCAATTCTTGTTAAAAAGGCTTCAGGGCATCCAAGAAAGTCCAGCAAGCGCCAGGATCGTCTCATAAAGAGGATTCAGCTGCGGGATCAGAGTGCCACCAGTGCAGAGCTTGCTCAGGAATGGCAGCAGGCATGTGTGAGCGCATCTGCACGCACAGTGAGGCGAAGACTTTTGGAAGATGGCCTGGTGTCAAGAAGGGCAGCAAAGAAGCCACTTCTCTCCAAAAAAAACATCAGGGACAGATTGATCTTCTGCAGAAAATATGGTGAATGGACTGCTGAGGACTGGGGCAAAGTCATATTCTCTGATGAAGCCTCTTTCCGATTGTTTGGGGCATCAGGAAAAAGGCTTGTCCGGAGAAGAAAAGGTGAGCGCTACCATCAGTCCTGTGTCATGTCAACAGTAAAGCATCCTGAGACCATTCATGTGTGGGGTTGCTTCTCATCCAAGGGATTGGGCTCACTCACAATTTTGCCCCAAAACACATCCATGAATAAAGAATGGTACCAAAACACCCTCCAACAGCAACTTCTTCCAACAATCTAACAACAGTTTGGTGAAGAACATTGCATTTTCCAGCACGATGGAGCACCGTGCCATAAGGCAAAAGTGATAACTAAGTGGCTCGGGGACCAAAACATTGACATTTTGGGTCCATGGCCTGGAAACTCCCCAGATCTTAATTTCATTGAGAACTTGCGGTCAATCCTCAAGAGGCGGGTGGAAAAACAAAAACCCACTCATTCTGACAAACTCCAAGAAGTGATTATGAAAGAATGGGTTGCTATCAGTCAGGAATTGGCCCAGAAGATGATTGAGAGCATGCCCAGTCGAATTGCAGAGGTCCTGAAAAAGAAGGGCCAACACTGCAAATACTAACTCTTTGCATAAATGTCATGTAATTGTCGATAAAAGCCTTTGAAACGTATGAAGTGTGTGTAATTATATTTCACTACATCACAGAAACAACTGAAACAAAGATCTAAAAGCAGTTTAGCAGAAAACTTTGTGAAAACTAATATTTGTGTCATTCTCAAAACTTTTTGTCCACGACTGTACATGGGAGGACCATTGCAGAACATCTCGGATGATGGCGAAACACAGGTGCCAGCTGTTGTGGCTTTCGAAAGTGTGCAGACCGACAAGGAGGGCAGGGGTGAAGACTGGGTGAAAGATGATGTGGAGGAGGATGAGGTCCTCGACCCCACATGGAATCAAGGTCATGCAATGTGTAGTTCGGACGAAGAAGCGGTGGTCGCACAGAGCCACCAGCACAGCAGAGGAGGAAGCAGGGTGCAAAAGCGGAGCGGCCGCCCACTGCAGCAAGGGACCGAGCACACCAAAGCCAGCTCCAAGGACTTTCCTGGCGTGGCAGTTCTTCAGACAATGTGCTGACGACAAGACACGAGTGGTTTGCATGCTGTGCAATCAGAGCCTGAAGCGAGGCATAAACATTCTCAACCTGAGCACAACCTGCATGACCAGGCATCTGTATGCAAAGCATGAATTGCAGTGGAGTAGACACCTCAGAACCAAAAAACCAAGAAAGGTCTCTCGCTCCTCCTGCTTCCTTTTCTGCTGCAGATTTGACCTCTTCATCCACTTCTGGAGTGACAGTGCCACCTGCCACCCCGCAAACAGAGGATCTGCCAGCAACACCACCATCTGGGTCACCAAGCATCTCCACAATGTCCCACGGAAGCGATCAGCTCTCCATATCTCAAACACTGGAGCGGAAGAGGAAGTACACCCCTACCCACCCGTGATCCCTGGCCCATTTCAAAATTGCTGTCCTTTGAAATGCTGCACCACTTCACCACCAATGACTGGGCCTCAATGCAAGACCTGTGTTCCTTGTTGCCTTGTTTCGAGTACTCCACCAAGATGGCCAGTGCCGATAAGGCCGTTCTCAACGTTGCTATCCAACTTCTATGCCTCCTTGAAAAAAACGCTGCTGGCGATGATGGAAGAGGATGTTGCATAGGAGGAGGAAGAGGGATCATTTTGTTAGGTTTCCGGCCATTCATTCGCAAGTGGCTCCGAGGGTGGGTTCCTGCATCCACAAACGCCATGTACACAATTGTCCAGCCAGGGCACAGTTCTGGAGGATGAAGAGGAGGAGATGGAGGAGGAGGAACCATGTTCACAGCAGGGTGGCACCCAGACCAGCTCATGGCCATCACTGGTACGTGGCTGGGGGGGGATACAGAGGACACAGACGATACACCTCTCACAGAGGACAGCTTTTCATTTCCTCTGGGCAGCCTGGCACACATGAGCGATTACATGCTGCAGTGTCTCTGCAACGACTGCCGAGTTGCCCACAGTCTAACTTGTGCTGATTACTGGGTGGCCACGCTGCTGGATCCCCGTTACAAGGACAATGTACCGTCCTTAATTCCTTCACTGGAGCGTGATCATAAGATGCGCGAGTACAAGCGCACAATGGTAGATGCGCTGCTGGTGGCATTCTCACCTGACAACGTGGGCACAGTGCAAGCTCAAGGCGAAGGCAGAGGAGGAGAAAGAGGATGCCAACGCAGCACCTCAGAAGGCATGGTTAGCATGGCCGAAATGTGAAAAATCTTTGTCAGCACGCCACAACAACCAGCACCACCAGCTGATATGGAACGTCTTAGCAGGAGGCAGCATTGACGGGGCTGCCCCCTTCAACTTCTGGGTCTCCAAATTCCCCTTTACGCCTTGGAGGTGCTGGCCTGCCCTGCAGTCAGTGTATTATCTGAATGTGTGTTTAGCATGGCAGGGGGCGTTATAAAAAAAAACGCAGCCGCCTGTCCACAGCCAATGTTGACAAGCTCACGTTCATTAAAATGAACCAGGCATGGATTCCACAGGACTTGTCCGTACCTTGTGCAGAATAGACATGTATACCAGCCTTAACCAGCTATTGTTATACTACAGCGCAATTGCTTATTCTTGTATTTTGGGTATTTCACAATCTTTTGGAGAGCAGCCGAATAAAAAAAAAATGCTTAAAATTAAAACCAAAAACCAGTGTTGGCTACCTTGTCCTCCTCCACTGCTACTTCCACCTACACTGCTACATCGACCGCCTCCTCAAATTCCTACTCCACATGGACCTCTACCTCATAAATCAATATTTTTTTTTTATTGTATTTTATTTTAATTTGTTATTTCATTAATTTGTCTGTTACATTTTTGGGTGAAATTCACAAATTTTTGTGTGTGATATACTACTGCTTTACCTAGTAGACAGGTTAAAAAAAAATCACTGTTTTGTCTGTTACATTTTCGGGTGAAATTCCCAAATTTTTGTGTGTGATATACCCATGCTCTACCTAGTAGACAGATAAAAAAAAAATCACTAATTTGTCTGTTAGATTTTCGGGTGAAATTCACCAATTTTTGTGTATGATATACCCTGGCTCTACCTAGTTGACAGCTTAATAAATTTCACAAATTTTTCTGTTACATTCTTGGGTGACATTTTACCATTTTTGCCGTGAATAAACCCCTGCTCTGCATAGTTAACAGGGACCAAAATTTTTAAAAATAATCTGTTCCATTGGTCGGTGACATTAACCCATTTCTGGCAATGAAAAACCCCTGCTCTTCATAGGTGACAGGGACTTAAATTTCTAAAATTCGTCTTTAATTGGCCCTTTCATTCAATTCTTCTGCTTTCATAACTTGTCCTACATTTCCGAGCCATCCTATTGCAGCCATTGACCTCCCTTGCATGAGGTCTCCCTTTCTCACGCTCTCTCTCCGGCGTGGAACCCTGATTCGTCGATAACCGTGATCAACATGGTAGGCTCAGAAAAGAACATCAAAAGTTGATAGAGAATATATCCAAATGGATGGTGGACGTCACAGGGACGTGCGATCAGGCAGAAGTTAGGTAGAGTCAACAAAGCAGCAGCAGGGCCTCTCCTGGCTAACGTTTAAAAAATCAAAAATACCACAGTGACATTCCCTATAATTTTTTATTAATCATTCCAATAACAGGGCATCTTAAGAGTCCTGTATTGTTATTTATCGTCATTACCTCCCCAAGTCGGGAGTGGGTCATTGACGCGCGTCCCCTCCTTTCCTTCAATTCTTCAGTTTTAATAGCTTCTCCCACATTTCCGCACGATCACAATTAAATTTTATCCATTGATCTCCCTTGGATGTGGTCTCTCTTTCTCACGCTCCCTCTCCGGCGTGGAACCCTGATTTGCCGCTAACCGTGATCAACATGGTAGGCGTAGAAAAGAACATCGAAAGTTGATAGAGCAGATATCCAATTGGATCGTGAACATCACGGGGACGTGCGACATGGTTTGCACACGCCCACACAAACTGACTGATGGGTCTGCCCCCTGCAACTTCTGGGTCTCCAAATTGGGCACATGGCCTGAGCCTGCCCTTTACGCCTTGGAGGTGCTAACCTGCCCTGCAGCCAGTGTATTGTCTGAACGTGTGTTTAGCACGACTGGAGGGGGTTATCATAGGTTATATTTCCCAATGTTTTGGGGTGGACCCTAATTTAAAATTTTTTAAAAAAAATTAAAAACCAAAAAGCAATGTAGGCTACCTCCTCCTCCTCCACCACAGCTTCCACCTACACCACCACATCCACCGCCTCCTCAACCTCCTACTCCATATGGACCTCATCCTCCTTGATCAAGATGATTATTTTATATTTTTACGTATTTTATGTTATTTAAAGTAATTTCCCTATCCACATTTGTTTGCAGAGCACTTGCCATGCTATTAACCACATTTTGATGCCATTTGCACCTTCCCATGACATTTTTACAGCCATTTTAGTGCTCAAAAGTTTGGGTCCCCATTGACTTTAATAGGGTTCAGGGTCAAGTTCGGGTCCGAAACTTGAACTTTTTTGTGAAGTTCGGCAGAACCCGTTGAGCCTGAACATTCAGATGTCCGCTCAACTCTAATGATGTGGAAAACTAGGAAAGCAGATGGCAGCAGGAGGTATCCCACCTGTAGGGCAGGAGAGAGCTGGTGTTGGAGAAGGGGGTATGCCAGAGCTGATTAATATTCTTTTTTTACGATCAAATAACTTGCAGGAGATTTCAGGCAAGAACAGCAATAATATACATATTGTCCCTCCACCTAACCAGCCTAACCCCATACCAGCAACATACCCTGTTTAAATGTACCATACGGCCATTAACAATGAAGAAGGACTATACAGTGCGGTCTTCTTTAATAAATGAAAGGCAGCTGTGGGCTTCTCCACAGCATGGTCGCTCTGTGTGGCATGCTTATACCTGATTTGTAGCAATTCATGATGAATTCATTTGTAACAAATCAAATGTCTAGGCTAACTTCGTCGAAGTTGCCAAATTAAATTTTTCAAAACTTTGCTTATCTCTACTCATGAGCCTTCTTCATATATATAAATAAATATTATTATTTATAGAGATGAGCGAATTGAAGCTGACAAAGTGGAATTCGTTATGAATTTCAGGAAAAATTTGATTTGCACCGAATGCAAATCAAAATTTAGTAGTAACGAATCACATTTTTCCTAAAAGGGCAGCTGAGGACATGGAGAAAAAAACTCTGGGAAGGCGGGATCACCCATACTGACATGCATGCAGCCAATCAGCAGCCAAACAGCCCTGTGATTTCACAGCCGTATAAATACGGCAGCCATCTTAGATTCTGCCATTCACCAGTGTACTGTGCAGGGAGAGACGTGTCTGCAGGCGCTAAGGACAGTGATAGAAAAATCATCATTGTGCAAAATCAAAAAGATTTACAAGTGCAGGGAAAGATTATTCAAGGTGTAGGGAAAGGATAGGGAGGAATAATTCCACTGCATTTCTGTTGAACAGGGTTCAGTCAGGGAGGTGACAGCCTGGTTAATAGAAACAATCCTATTACACCTTGCAGCACTGACTGTCGATACAAATTGCCATTATACAGCTCTGTAATTCCAGCAAACCATTCTTATTAGTGTGCAAGTGCTGTTTAATACAGGCATTAACAAGGTTTATTACTAGGAAATATTTCTACATTTTATTTGCCCTAGCGCGGTGCAGTTATATGTTCTAAAGCATTTTTTGGCTTTTATTAGTGGTAAAAAAGGGCTTTTTAGCCATTGTGTGGTGAAGTGCAAAAATTGCAGCCCTTTTTGTCGTGTATTAGTGACAAAAGTAAAATATATTTGCCAATCAGTGGTGCACTTACCTGTTTTAAAGCTCTTTTTTGCATGTATTAGTGGAAAAGGAAAAAATATCTTTCCCGCCTAGCGGTGCAGTTATCTGTTTTAAAGTCTGTTTTTGCATGTATTAGTGGGAAAAGGAAAAATATCTTTGCCGCTCAGCGGTGCAGTGAGATATTTTACAGCCCAGTTTGCCATGTATTACTGGCGAAGTACAAATATAATTGACTTTCATTGTTGCACTTATCTGTAGAAAAGTATTTTGTGTAAAAATTACAAAAACTTGAGCCTAATTGCCGTTCAGCGGTGCAGTAAGATATTTTACAGCCCACTTTGCTGCATATTATTATTAGGGAAATAGAAAATATTCGCCTTTCATTGTTGCACTTATTTGTTGAAAAGCCTTTTTTGTGAAAATAGAATAAAATGGGGGTCTAATTGCCGTTCAGCGGTGCAGTGAGATATTTTAGAGCCCAGTTTGCCGTGTATTACTGCGGAAATACAAATACATTCGCCTTTCATTGTTACACTTATCTGTAGAAAAGTCTTTTGTGTGAAAATTGAAAAAAACTTAGGCCTAATTGCCGTTCAGCGGTGCAGTGAGATATTTTAGAGACCAGTTTGCCAAGTATTACTGGGGAAATGCAAATATATTCACCTTTCATTGTTGCACTTATCTGTTGAAAAGCCTTTTGTGTAAAAATAGAAAAAAAAACTTGGGCCTAATTGCTGTTCAGTGGTGCAGTAAGACATTTTACAGCCCAGTTTGCCATGTATTAGTGGCGAAATACAAATATATTTGCCTTTCATTGTTGCACTTATCTGATGAAAAGCCTTTGGTGTAAATATATTTTTTGGTCTAATTGCCATTCTGCGGTGCAGTGAGATATTTTACAGCCCAGTTTGCTATGTATTACTGGCGAAATACAAATATATTTGCCGTTTAAGGTTGTACTTTTCTGTTGAAAAGTATTTTCTCTAAAAATATAAAAATATGTAGGTCTATTTGTTGTTCAGCAGTGCAGTGAGATATTTTGCAGCCAGGTTTGCCGTGTATTACTAGTGAAATAAAAACATATTTGCCGTTCATAGTTGTACTTATCTGTTGAAAAGCCTTTTGTGTAAAAATAGAAAATTATTAGTGCCTAATTGCCGTTCAGCGGTGCAGTGATATATTCTAAAGCCCTGTTTGCTGTGTATTAGTGTCAAAATAAAAAATATTTGATCAAACATTTGGTTATTTGATCTAACAGTATGTCAGGCAGAGAAGTGCCAGTCCCTGCACAGGGGAGTGGCAGAGGCCTAAATGTTTCTGGCGCAGGCAGAGGTCGCTGCCGAGTAAGGGGCCGTGGCAGCAGGGGTCAGTTTGAGAGGCCCGAGCTCCCAGTGTCAGCTAGCGGTTGTGTCATGACCAACAACCCAGCGGTTCTTGAATGGTTGACTCGATCTTCAACTTTGTCGCAACTTACATCAGACATCCCCAGCCAAGAGTCAGTGGGTTTGTCAGACACAACCCTTAGTTGGCATGGCCTGGGAGCAGGCCCTGTGCCCTCAACTGTCCTCAACCAGCCTCTGTCCTTTTATCCACTAGGCGGGCAAGTAGTGATGAGGAGAGTGGCATGGGAGCTGGTGTTGCTAGTGGTCAGGCTCCTGACCTAGAGACAGTTGAGGAGGAAATCAGTGACATGCAGACAGTACTCGATGATGATGATGTAGCTAATCACACTTGGGAGCCGGGTGACGAAGGGGCTTCTTTTTTTTTCCTTTATATAATAATGTAATATTATAAAATCCTGTGTCTCCATGATAAATCTGCATCATGGGGGTCTCGTGTGGCTTCTACACACTTTCAAAATAATCCTTCAGCAGGGCGAGTGTATGCTGGATAACCGGGACGCTCCATGACTTTCCCAGGAGCTTCTGTTGGGAGGAACGGTTCATTTCTGAGACGTCTGTATAGTGAGGAGGGAATCCGAAGACCCTCTCCATCTCCATGCACCACAGGATGTCCTCCTTCCCATCCATGATGACTGGGAACTCGTGATGTATCCCTGACAAAGAGACCAGGGGCTGGTAGTTATGGTTTGAATCTTGGTGAACTTCGTGACTCTTCCGGGCTTCAAGCAGTCTTGAAGCTTTGTCTTCTCATTGTCTGTTGCTAGGCAGGTTCCCCCAGAATTATCTGGCTCGATGAGCAGCTGATACCGCACTTGCATCAATCTTGACAGGATTTGTCTCCAGGTGGAGAGAAATAGTTTTTTTTGGGAATGCTTTCTCCATCGCAACCCCATCATTGAATAACCAGAAGACTGGCCGATTCTCTCCTGTCTTAGGCAACACTTTATTTAATAATCATGTAAAGTCAAAAAACTGTTGTCCACTACCCGCATAAAGGCCTTTCCGGTGTAGGTTAGCCACAGATAAGTCATTACAAGGACTGCCACCAATTATCAGATCGAATTGTCCCCATTCTTCAATCTGTTTCCTGGTTATATTTTGTATGTAGCCCACATATACAATCTGCCCTGGATGGTGTACCCGTCCTATCGTGATGGTGTCCTCACACACCTCTAATGCCAAATATTTTTCAACATTGATTCTAAGCTTTTTCCATGATGACTGGGAACTCGTGATGTTTTTCCTGACAAAGAGACCAGGAGCTGGTAGTTATGGTTTGAATATTGATGAACTTTGCGACTCTTCCAGGCTCCAAGCAATCTAGAAGCTTTGTCTTCTCATTGTCTGTAGGTACTAGAGGCCTGTTCATGCCAGGCAGGTTCCCCCAGAAGTATCTGGTTCAATGAGCAGCTGATACCACACTTGCATGAATCTTGACAGGATTTGTCTCCAGGTGGAGAGAAATTGTTTTTTGGAATGCTTTCTCCATCGCAACGACGTCGTCTAATAACCAGAAGACTGGCCAATTCTCTCCTGTCTTAGGCAACACTTAATTTTTTAATTAATTAAATATTTAATATTAAATTGAACCAAACAAGATTACAAGATTATAAGTAACTAAACTTAAATTCGCCAATATATTATCCCAATCTTCAATGGACAATCAATTTGCCAAGCCTTTTGTGCCGGAGAACGTGTATTATTAAATCGTGCCAAGCCGAGGTGGCCTCCTCATGCTCCTGCCACCTCAACACTTTGTTGTCGTTTCACTCTGTGGCCTTCTCATGCTGTTGCCACCGCCACAATCTCTCATTGTTGTGCCACTCTGTGGCCTCCTCACGCTGCTGACACCTCCACACTTTGCCGTCGTGCCAAAGTGGCCTCTTCATGCTGCTGCCACCTCCACAATCTCTCGTCATCATGCTACTTTGTGGCCTCCTCATGCTGCTGACACCTCCATAATCTCTCGCTGTTGTGCCACTCTGTGGCCTCCTGATGCTGCTGCCACCTGCACAATCTCTTGTTGTCGTGCTACTCTGTGACCTCCTCATGTTGACACCTTCACAATCTCTCGTCATCGTGCTACTCTGCAGCCTCCTCATGCTGCTAACACCTCCACACTTTGTCGTTGTGCCACTGTGGGGCCTCCTCATGCTGACACCTCCACAATCTCTCATCATCGTGCTACTCTGGCCTCCTCATGCTGCTGACACCTTCACACTTTTTCATCGTGCCAGTCTGTGGCCTCCTCATGCTGCTGCCACCTCCACAATCTCTCGTCGCCATGCCACTCTGTGGCCTCCTCATGCTTCTGACACCTCCACAATCTCTCTTCGTCGTGCCACTCTATGGCCTCCTCATGCTGCTGACACCTCCACAATCTCTCGTTGTTATTCCACTCTGTGGCCTCCTCATGCTGCTGTCACCTACTGACTCTGTTATTGGGCCACTCTGTGGCCTCCTCATGCTGCTGCTACCTCCACAATCTCTCGTCGTCGTGCCACTCTGTGGCCTCCTGATGCTGTTGCCACCTCCAAACTATGTAATCTTGCCACTCTGTGGTTTCCTCATGCTGCTGCAACCTCCACACTATGTCAGCTTGCCACTCTGTGGCCTCCTGTTGCTGCCACCACCTCCACATTCTGTAATTGTGCCACTCTGCAGTCTCCTCATGCTGCTTCCACCTCACCACTATGTCATAGGGCCACTCTGTGAACTTCTCATGCTGTTCCCACCCTCCTCACTTCATGACTGGGCCACTATTTTGGCTGACATCATTATTTATTTGACCCTTATTCTGATCTGTCATAAGGAAGATAAAATGAGACATACAAGGGATCCTCTCTGTGCAGCAGCTGTATGGCCTGTATGGTCCCATCAGAATTGGCTTATGATTTGGTAGCCAAACGCAGGAGTTGGTACAAAACACAGAAGACATGCAAATATTTCATTCACATGTCATCTCTGTTTTAGATCCACGCCAGTTTTTTTTTCTTTACATTAGCAATACTGAAGGATTACTGACCAAATGCTGACCAAGTGAAAGCGGATTCTCCACAGACAGGATCCATTTTTTGCGGATTATTGTTCTGACGGATCATAGGAAGGAAAAAATTATCAGTAACGTCAACATAAACTTACCGCTGATACCCTTGCCACTCTGTCGGGGGTCTCTACTTGTTTAAGCGTTTAACAGAACAGGTTCTGCAGACATCTATATGGAATCAGCTGACGACAGTGTAAAAGGAGTGTGCTCTTTCACGCTACAGTAGGATCTTGGGCCTCTGCACAGTTCTTTATACCTGGCGCTAACATCGACCTGTAAGGCTGAGTTCATACTTGAGTTATTTGGTCAGTTTTGGCCCGTGACTGCCCAAAAAAGTATAGTGTGCAGTGATTCTAAGAGTGATGCCAGTCATCTGCATGTCATACGGACTCACAGTATTATTTCACTAACAAAGCAGACTCCCTATGCGAGTTACTGCAAGGCACAGTTTTCTACACCACTAAAAGGGCTCTCCCAAGCCAGGAAATAGCCATTTTTAACGGGATTCACCGCAAATGAATTCGGATCGAACCTAATTTTTCCCCCAAAATTTGGCGAACCGGCGAATTACATTTTTTAACAATTCCCTAATCTCTAAATTATTTACTATCCCATACATGCAAATGATGTACAGTTACATCATTTTGCATCATGGGATAAATATAATGGTGTGTATTACTCCAGACATTAAATTTTTTTATTTGTGAGTTAAATGATGTAATTATCAGCATAGAATTATAAAACATTACAAATTACTTAATACTGGCATGAATCTATAATCCTTTTGCATTCTGCTATTCGAACATATGAAATGTGTAGTGCTACTGCTATAGAGATGCAGTAAGACATTTTTTAAGTGGGACAGTTTTACAATACACCGATGTTAAATGTTGAGCCTTTTACGTCAGAACGTCCTGTGTTGGAATGTGATTTGGCTCAGTATGATGTTAGAAAAGCAAAGGCAGACCACAAAACTTTGTAATTATAAAGACAGGAAGTCCTGGATTGCTTTTTAGAAGAAGGAAGAGCAAACTAAAGGCCTTATCTTCTAGAACAGAAAGAAAGGCAATATTAATCTAAATATTAAAGGGTTTCTGTCATCAGAAATAACGTTATGTAGCTGACTGACATTAGCTATGTGCTAATGTCAGCAGTACATATGTTCTCTTAAAAATAAAGACTTTTAAAATATGCTAATGAGCCTCTAGGTGCTACTGGGGCGTTGCTTCAGCACCTAGAGGCTCGGTCTGCTCACCCTTTGGCACGCCCAGATCCTGTTGATTGACTATCGAGTTCTCCTCATCGTCACATAAATCCGTTTAGTATTCGGCACAGGCGCAGTGAGTGAAGGACTCACTCCCGGTGCCGGCTTCCTACCTTTGGCGCGGGTGCAGTGAGGAAGCCAGCAGCAGGAGAGCATCCTTCACTCACTGTGCCTGCGCCATCCCGTTTAGTATTGTGGGTCTAATAAGGAGTAAAAAAAAAGAATTAAAGTTTTTATTAGGAAGAATTTAAGTTAAAAACATATACTCACACCATTTCCATTGAAAAAAAATACTGGAAAAAAATTTAATCCTCTTCACATATTTGTTTGGTATGACCGCATTTATAACTACCCAAGCTGTATAAAGGCCATAAGTTTTCTTTGCGGATGTTACCTTTTCAATATAATCCTCACTAAATCTGCAGGACAAGCTGTTGCAATATCTGTGTGCAGCCTGGAGCAAAATATATGCCTCAGAAAGAGTCTGCTATGTTTGGATTATACCTAACTGCCTCTATGCTCTTGTACTTTCTTACTGCATATTCTGACACCAGAGGAATCAAGGAAAATGGTGATAATAGTATAATTTGTGTTGAGCAGTCAAAATAGGCTTTGTACCTTCTAACAGCAAGACTAAGTGAAGGGCCATTTTACCTGTTAATCAGTGCCACTTAATGACGCAGCATGCCGGTCAGTGCTTTTTTAGTGCAGCTTACATGCGGCAATCATTGTCAGTATGTGGACAAATAATTATTCTCATTCATTTCTCATTTGCTAGAAGCACATCCACCAATTTACACTGGGTGATGTGCTGCAGACAGACGATTTTTAGTGCCACATAAAAGATGCCTTTGCTTCATGCACTGATCGGAAAATAGTGTTGTTCATTCTTGATCATCGCCATGTGTTAAAGGGATCTAAAGACCTAGAATACAAAGGCACTGTTGGCATGTAAAGTGATATGTGTTAATCACACAATGTGCTATGGCAGCTGCTCTCCAATAGAAATCAACAGTCAATTTTGCGCATTAGTCGCATTTCCATTATGCAATATTTATGTCAGGAGTTTACCCAGCCAAAATTCTGTGCATGGGTGTTCTGGGAGGGTTGCCATGCTGACCTGGCTGGACAGCCTATCAGTTAGGCTAGAAGTTGAGCCAAACAGCTTCCTGGCTCAGCAGAAGTCTGCAGCTAAGTTATGTGCTTTGTATATGAATTCTAGACCTGTACTGACCTTGGCTTGTTTTTTGTATTAAGCCATCATTTTTTAAATTGGCGTCTACTAATTCTCCTGGTGTTCTGATCGTGGCTAGTTTCTAGATTAACCACTCATCTGCTGTTTTGTATTAAGCCATCATTTTTTAAATTGGCGTCTACTAATTCTCCTGGTGTTCTGATCGTGGCTAGTTTATAGATTAACCACTCATCTGCTGTTTGGGACCTGTCCATCTCTCCTGGTTCTGACCCTGACTGTCTACTATTCTTTTCATCCTGGCCAATCTAGAAGGTTTGCTTCTAGTGAGTTTGTACCAGTTTTCTGTTACCTTTCAACACAGACTTAATGTGGGTCCTTAGTAGCCAAGTCTATTAGACCTTAAATCAGCCTCTAGTAAAGGACCTATGGTTGGCTCAGCTTCTTACAAAATGAAGTGGTGAAATGACCACTTCAGTTAAAAATGAAATATCAGCCATCGCATGGTATTATTATATATTCCCTACATTTACACTGTCCAAGCTTTTGTCTTACTTTTATTTCCAATTAAAACATATTTTTCACATAGCAGCACTAATTGCCTGCTAACTCCATGACTTCTTTGACTTCATAACTCCAAGGCAAGGAAATTAGTTGTACAGCAATTACTTCTGAGCACATACATGTGGGTGGTGCACACAACTAAACCGCTCCCTGATAAGTGAAAATGTGACAATGGAGTTAGAAGTTGTATGGCATGGAGTCTGAGAGACATAATAGAGTCTTGTATATCTTAACTTTACCCAACTTTAAGTCCATCATCACTGTTGTCTGGTTAGTGTATTGCAGAAGTGTAGTCATTGTATCATTATGATGCTGTCTGTGAATATTTCTTATATTGATTCTGCAGTGGTTCAGCACAGTACCGCTCTGTCATTATGGTAGCACATGTTGGTGATGTTTATAATTCAACAGATTGTTGAAACTTTGGGAGCATATACAGCTCCATGACTTTGTCCAACAGATGAATTCTTAGTTTTTGCATGTAGTGATCCTTTAAGGAAGATTGGTAGCAGTTTCTGAGTTTTCTGGGAATGGTTCCGGATGGTGACCATAGTATTTCCTTACAATTTATGCAAATTTTCCTTGGATTTTTCCTCAAATGAAATAATTTTAATTCAACTTTTATACACAGGATCTGCACTATTAGGGCATAATCTTTGGATGCTTGGCCCTAACAAGATACTATTGGATGGGCCCTAGTAAAGACCCTCAGGAGGTAAAACCTCAGACAAACCACCGGTCACTAGACCAAAAATCCCTGTAGGGGTACTACTATGTGAAAATTAAAAAATTTAACTTTATTTGATCATTTAAAATATGGTTATGGATGAACCAATACCCACACACTTAAAACTATCAGATGATAGTGCTGAGATGTACTAGGTTGCTAATTTATACTATTTCCCTCACAATGTAACAATTGAAACAAGAGAAAAGAAAAGGATGGGGGAGGGTGGAATGTTGTGGTTTGAAGTGTGCAGTTTGGATGCAAAGGACGATGATGTGACCCTATTTGGGGAACACTCATACCTAGGCCCAGGTCATAACTGTAATTCCTATCACCTATTCACGTGGGTCTGCGTATCATTTGCCACTGCCACTATCACCACAACATTCACACACACCCAGGAACATATGGAGTGTATTGCTCATATTCCTACCACCATATACACTTATTCAAGCACCTTTTGAAGCACTAACACCTGCCTAAAATCAAGTTGCGCCTAACACTAGTCCCCATCCGACATGTTTCGCCGCGATGCGGCTTCATCAGGGGTTAGGGGTATTAGCGTCGGCCCGCTGAGGAACAGGAAGCTATATTAGCTAAGTCACGCCCCTGTTTGTCCGCAGCGACTGACCTATTGGGCGCGGCTGCGGGGGCTTGTCAGCTGTACCGAGTACATGGACGCCTAGTGATGACCTCATCATCAAGCGTCCTCTGCCAATTCCACTTACCGACACCATCTGATTACGTCATAATAGACGGCATCGGCCCGCCTTCTCCATGTCATGGAGGTAGGCGTGGCCGCGCAGAGCTGCACGTCTGCAAGTAAACAAATTCAGATAGTTGGTAGATGTCTTTTAGACTCAAATAAAGAGAGGCACGGGAATTAGGATTTATAACCTACTAATTTACAGATCATACTTATGTAAAACTATGTTTTACATAAGCGAGACGGATCAGTTATTTTATTAATAAACTTTAATACCATTAACCTCCATCCTCCACTAGTGACAGAAAAAGTGATCAGGGTCCACCTGTATTTGTTCCTCATAAAGGGGTATAAGGTCATCATGTGACCTATAACACAATATAAACTATTATGTATATTTTATTTTATATTATTTGCATTTTATCATAACATAAATTGGCAGTGATAACATATTACAAATTTGCTATATTTCAAAACAACATAAACACACATGTCCAATATTTGTAAGAATATTTTTATAAGAAAGCAGAATAAGAAAAACCTTCATTAAGTCCAGATGGAGCCTTACTAGATAGTCTATATATCCATTTGGCCTCTTCCTTTAATAACTTGGCATCCAAGTTACCACATCTAGGACCCAATTTCACTTGGAAGAGACCCCAGAATTTCAGCACATCTGTACAACCATTATGGACATATGAAATATGTCTATACAATGATGTATCTTTTTTAGTATTTATTGCACTGATGTGCCCCGATATTCGTCTCCTCAATTCCTGGACTGTCTTACCGACATATAATTTTGGACACGTGCATGAGGCTATATGTAAAGGGGGAATATTAATCACCAATATTATGCGAATATCGATAATTAATATTCCTAAATAGGAGGAGCCGTCTAGTGATGACTCCGCCTATTTATGCCTTTATATAATAAATACACAATATCTTCGCTATGCCTTACACGGATCACTATACTAGCTGCATGCGCCTTACTTACTACCGCTAACAAGTACACACTACACAAAGGGTACAAGTAACAGTATTTATTAACATCTGACACTACGCACACAATACAGTAACAATACAGCACTAGTCATACAATACTTAACTACACTACACGTTCCCAAATTCCACCCACACCTAACTATACAGTACACACATACAGGTATAATAGCCCACCCACCTGGGGGCACGACGAGGGTTAACGGTGGTCGTGCTGGGGTAAAGCAGACCACAAACCAATGCAGGGGTGATAACCAAGGGAATGAGGGTATGGCAAGGGTTACCAGGGGAACCAAGGGAATGAGGGAGGGTTACCAGGGGAACCAAGGGAATGAGGGTATGGCAAGGGTTACCAGGGGGACCAAGGGAATGAGGGAGGGTTACCAGGGGAACCAAGGGAATGAGGGTATGGCAAGGGTTACCAGGGGGACCAAGGGAATGAGGGTATGGACCAGGGGAACCAAGGGAATGAGGGTATGGACCAGGGGAATGACCAGGGAGGGAATGAGGGTATGGCAGGGGTTAATAATGGGGGGTATGGAAGGGGTTATGAATTGGGGTATTGCGTTAGTGGGATAGTGGGGGGTTTATAGCGTTGGTGGGATAGTGGGGGGATTAATGGATACTTAGGGTCCTGCTCGTTGTCCAGGGGGGGCTCGTCAGTCTAGGGGTGGTCGGCTCCTTCTCTCTTCTTCAGGGGCGGCACGGCTCTTAACTACCTTTTAGTGCTGGGACCGCCGGCTATTTAAGTCCGGCGGCCCGCACTGCCGCACCGCCCACAAGGTGGCGCGCGCGCGCCACCGTTGGAGACACGAGGGCCGGCGCAGTGAGATGACGTCACTTGCGCCGGCCCGAGCGTCTCCAGAACGAGCGCATCGGGGCCGCGCGCGCGCGCCAACAGGCGGGAGAAGCCTCAGATCTCCCACCTGTGGCGCTCTGCATTCCGGCCAGCGAGATGCTAATTTCGCTGCCGGAATGCGCATAATAGAAGAAGGGGAGGTTTCTCCACTTCTTCTATCATGTGTAATTATCTCCAGCCGTGCTGGGGATAATTACAACAAAGGGCCCAGATTCTATTGAACCTGAGTCCTTTGTAGTCATCAGAATGACCGGACATTTCGGTCATTCTGATGTAAATAACCAGATTGCATTTGTGTGAATGCTTGGGCACATTCACACCGATGCATCTGGTTTCTGGCGTGGAGAGGGGAGGGGAGACACATCTTAAGGGGGATTATGTGAACGTGGGGCCATACATGTACATAGATATATATATACACATACACACCCCATATTATATATATATATATCTATATACATATTCACATCAAGGTATATACGTAACGCACTAAGGGGGCACATATTTCCCCCAGGGACCACAATGAGCCCCTGGGGGGGTCACCATGGGCAGATGTGAGCAGATGCTGGGCACATCTGCACACATCTTCCCCTGACGTGGTGATACAAGTATGCATGTATACCATACATGCCTGCACGTGTTTGCAGGCATGCATGGACATACATGCATACGTCTCAACCCTTCCTCAACACTATATATACTATTCCGCTGCTCTTACAATTAAACCATTTTTTTATTTTGTTTCAATTGTTACATTGTGAGGGGAATAGTATAAATTAGCAACCTAGTACATCTCAGCACTATCATCTGATAGTTTTAAGTGTGTGGGTATTGGTTCATCTATAACCATATTTTAAATGATCAAATAAAGTTTAATTTTTAAATTTTCACATAGTAGTACCCCTACAGGAATTTTCGGTCTAGTGACCGGTGGTTTGTCCTTGGCCCTAACAAGCCACTGTTTTTCCCAAAACACAGTGTGTGTTTAAACACAATCTGCATCCAATGAAGAAAAATTTTAGAAGGTTTTTATTATTAAAAAGTATAACAAATGTGACGGTTTGTTAACACCATCAACCATTTGTTTACCAACAGCTATACATGTTGAAGGGAGCAAAAATTTGTTTTAAAAAATCTGAGTTCTAGGAGATCTCAGAGTTTTATATACCAATGTTCAGGTCAATTTGATTCAGCCATGAATTGAATTTTTTAAACAAATTTCAAGAAGTTCACTCAACTCTAGTCTTCATGTATAAAAACTACCCAGACATAACTGTAACAAATATTAACAAGACAAAGTTGTCATCAATATTAACAACTCAAATTATATTTGCAATTTTTAAGGCAAGTTAAGAAATAATAGCTATAATTTGATTAGCCTATCTTAAATGGTTTTCTTAAGTTGTAACCTAAAACAGAGTGAAACCTTAAAATGCAATACTATAGACAAAATAAAATGTCAAGATGACATGAACAAGAAAACAGTTTGATAAGAGATATGGCAAATGTGCACAAGGTTTCCTCAGGCATGAACTCTGTGTGTGATCTTCGCAGAATCCATTTATCTTTCTGTGTCTCTGTCCTGCTGTCTGGTAATTGGCTAATAAAGATTTTATTATTCTTTTCATCCCCACTATTTGCAGGCGCCATAGAAAGTTTAACTATATTCCACAGATGACATGACATTTAATATTCCTGAATAGGCTCAGTGCGTCTCCTGAAAATATAAATGTGCTTAGTTTTACTGACAGTTCACTAGTATATAAAATCAGATAACTCTATTAATTGTTTTATTTTATACTGGCTTGAGGAACAAGACAACTTGGCAAAATAGGTATATGTATATATATATATATATATATATATATATATATATATATTTCTAAACATTTTCTAATTATTTATAAGCAATTATCAGTTTTATGGCTACAATCACAGATCACCAAAACATGGAGGAAAGCATGTAGTCTTCAGAGTCCAGACTATAGTGTTGGGAATGATTACCTAGTGTCAAGTTGATTTAATGCACAGCATTCTGCATCACAATAATGCAAGCTTATCATTAGTGTTGAGTGAAGCATTTTGAAGCGGAATTCTGTCTGAAGTTTAGGAAAACTTTGATTCAAAACTATTCCAAATTTCCTTGCGCTTTGTGGTAACAAATCAGGTTTTCCAAAAAACGTGGTGTTACCAAGAAAAACTAAGTATAGATGAGACAAGCCTGGGAACAAATGATCACATCTAATGCCATGCAGATAGCCATTGCTAATGTGCTGTGGACAGTGTTGCTGAAAACGGTTAATAGAAGAATATTGGAGAGGTAGACTGCAGGGACAGTGCAGGTAAACTTATTCTGCATCAGTTTTACTTACAGTCAGGTCTATAAATATTAGAACATCAACACAATTCTAAAATTTCCGGCTCTATACACCACCACAATGGATTTGAAATGAAACGAACAAGATGTGCTTTAACAGACTGTCAGCTTTAATTTGAGGGTATATACATCCAAATCAGGTGAACGGTTTAGGAATTATAACAGTTTGCATATGTGCCTCCCACTTGTTAAAGAACCAAAAGTAATGGGACAATTGGCTTCTCAGCTGTTCCATGGCCAAGTGTGTGTTATTCCCTCATTATCCCAATTACAATGAGCAGATAAAAGGTCCAGAGTTAATTTCAAGTGTGCTATTTGCATTTGGAATCTGTTGCTGTCAACTCTCAAGATGAGATCCAAAGAGCTGTCACTATAAGTGAAGCAAGCCATCATTAGGCTAAAAAACAAAACAAAAAAAAAAACATCAGAGAGATAGCAAAAACATTAGGCGTGGCCAAAACAACTGTTTGCAACATTCATAAAAAGAAGGGATGCACCGGTGAGCTCAGTAACACTAAAAGATCCGGAAGACCACAGAAAACAACTGTGGTGGATGGCAAAATAATTCTTTCCCTGGTGAAGAAAACACCCTTCACAACGGTTTGCCAGATTAAGAACACTCTCCAGGAGGTAGTTATATGTTTGTCAAAGTCAACAATCAAGAGAAGACTTCACCAGAGTGAATACAGAGGGTCCACCAAGAGATGTAAACCATTGGTGAGCCTCAAAAACAGGAAAGCCAGATTAGAGTTTGCCAAACAACATCTAAAAAAGCCTTTGCAGTTCTGGAACAACATTCTATGGACAGGTGAGGCCAAGATTAACTTGTACCAGAGTAGTGGGAAGAGAAGAGTATGGAGAAGGAAAGGAACTGCTCATGATCCTAAGCATACCACCTCATTAGTGAAGCATGGTGGTAGTAGTGTCATGGCGTGGGCATGTATGGCTGCCAATGGAACTGGTTCTCTTGTATGTATTGATGATGTGACTGCTGACAAAAGCAGCAGGATGAATTCTCAAGTGTTTCGGGCAATATTATCTGCTCATATTCAGCCAAATGCTTCAGAACTCATTGGATGGCGTTTCACAGTGCAGATGGACAATGACCCAAAGCATACTGCAAAAGCAACCAAAAAGTTTTTTAAGGGGAAGAAGTGGAATTTTATGCAATGGCCAAGTCAATCACCTGACCTGAATCCGATTGAGCATGCATTTCACTTGCTGAAGACAAAACTGAAGGGAAAATGCCCCAAGAACAAGCAGGAACTGAAGACGATGAAACCCAGCGTCTGGTGATGTCTATGCGTTCCAGACTTCCGGCTGTAATTGACTGCAAAGGATTTGCAACCAAGTATTAAAAAGTGAAAGTTTGATTTATGATTATTATTCTGTTTCATTACTTTTGGTTTCTTAACAAGTGAGAGGCACATATGCAAACTGTTGTAATTCCTATACCGTTCATCTGATTTGAAAGTAAATACACTCAAATCAAAGCTCAGAGTCTGCAGTTAAAGCACATATTGTCAGTTTTATTTCAAATCCATTGTGGTGGTGTATAAAGCCACAAATGTTAGAATTGTGTTGATGTCCCAATTAGAGTTGAGCGAACACCTGGATGTTCGGGTTCGAGAAGTTCGGCCGAACTTCCCGGAAATGTTCGGGATCCGAACCCGATCCGAACTTCGTCCCGAACCCCATTGAAGTCAATGGGGACCCGAACTTTTCGGTACTAAAAAGGCTGTAAAACAGCCCAGGAAAGGGCTAGAGGGCTGCAAAAGGCAGCAACATGTAGGTAAATCCCCTGCAAACAAATGTGGATAGGGAAATGAATTAAAATAAAAATTAAATAAATAAAAATTAACCAAAATCAATTGGAGAGAGGTCCCATAGCAGAGAATCTGGCTTCACGTCACCCACCACTGGAACAGTCCATTCTCAGATATTTAGGCCCCGGCACCCAGGCAGAGGAGAGAGGTCCCGTAACAGAGAATCTGTCTTCATGTCAGCAGAGAATCAGTCTGCATGTCATAGCAGAGAATCAGGCTTCACGTCAGCCACCACTGCAACAGTCCATTGTCATAAATTTAGGCCCAGCACCCAGGCAGAGGAGAGAGGTCCCGTAACAGACAATCTGGCTTCATGTCAGCAGAGAATCAGTCTTCATATCATAGCAGAGAATCAGGCTTCACGTCACCCACCACTGTAAGAGTCCATTTTCATAAATTTAGGCCCAGCACCCAGGCAGAGGAGAGAGGTCCCGTAACAGAGAATCTGGCTTCATGTCAGCAGAGAATCGGTCTTCATATCATAGCAGAGAATCAGGCTTCACGTCAGCCACCAATGCAACAGTCCATTGTCAGATATTTAGGCCCAGCACCCAGGCAGAGGAGAGAGGTCCCGTAACAGACAATCAGGCTTCACGTCAGCCACCAGTGCAACAGTCCATTGGCATATATTTAGGCCCAGCACCCAGGCAGAGGAGAGAGGTCCCGTATCAGAGAATCTGGCTTCATGTCAGCAGAGAATCAGTCTGCATGTCATAGCAGAGGAACAGGCTTCACGTCAGCCACCACTGCAACAGTCCATTGTCATAAATTTAGGCCAAGCACCCAGGCAGAGGAGAGAGGTCCCGTAACAGACAATCTGGCTTCATGTCAGCAGAGAATCAGTCTTCATATCATAGCAGAGAATCAGGCTTCACGTCACCCACCACTGTAAGAGTCCATTTTCATAAATTTAGGCCCAGCACCCAGGCAGAGGAGAGAGGTCCCGTAACAGACAATCTGGCTTCATGTCAGCAGAGAATCAGTCTTCATGTCATAGCAGAGAATCAGGCTTCACGTCACCCACCACTGTAAGAGTCCATTTTCATAAATTTAGGCCCAGCACCCAGGCAGAGGAGAGAGGTCCCGTAACAGACAATCTGGCTTCATGTCAGCAGAGAATCAGTCTTCATATCATAGCAGAGAATCAGGCTTCACGTCAGCCACCAATGCAACAGTCCATTGTCAGATATTTAGGCCCAGCACCCAGGCAGAGGAGAGAGGTCCCGTAACAGACAATCAGGCTTCACGTCAGCCACAAGTGCAACAGTCCATTAGCATATATTTAGGCCCAGCACCCAGGCAGAGGAGAGAGGTCCCGTAACAGAGAATCTGGCTTCATGTCAGCAGAGAATTAGTCTGCATGTCATAGCAGAGAATCAGGCTTCACGTCACCCAACATTGGAACAGTCCATTGGCATATATTTAGGCCCCGGCACCCAGACAGAGGAAAGGTTCATTCAAATTTGGGTAGCCTCGCAATATAATGGTAAAATTAAAATAAAAATAGGATTGAATGAGGAAGTGCCCTGGAGTACAATAATATATGGTTAAGGGGAGGTAGTTAATGTCTAATCTGGACAAGGGATGGACAGGTCCTGTGGGATCCATGCCTGGTTCATTTTTATGAACGTCAGCTTGTCCACATTGGCTGTAGACAGGCGGCTGCGTTTGTCTGTAATGACACCCCCTGCCGTGCTGAATACACGTTCAGACAAAACGCTGGCCGCCGGGCAGGCCAGCACCTCCAAGGCATAAAAGGCTAGCTCTGGCCACGTGGACAATTTAGAGACCCAGTAGTTGAATGGGGCCGAACCATCAGTCAGTACGTGGAGGGGTGTGCACACGTACTGTTCCACCATGTTAGTGAAATGTTGCCTCCTGCTAACACGTTGCGTATCAGGTGGTGGTGCAGTTAGCTGTGGCGTGTTGACAAAAGTTTTCCACATCTCTGCCATGCTAACCCTGCCCTCAGAGGAGCTGGCCGTGACACAGCTGCCTTGGCGACCTCTTGCTCCTCCTCTGCCTTGGCCTTGGGCTTCCACTTGTTCCCCTGTGACATTTAGGAATTCTCTCAGTAGCGTGTCTACCAACGTGCGCTTGTACTCGCGCATCTTCCTATCACGCTCCAGTGCAGGAAGTAAGGTGGGCACATTGTCTTTGTACCGTGGATCCAGCAGGGTGGCAACCCAGTAGTCCGCACACGTTAAAATGTGGGCAACTCTGCTGTCGTTGCGCAGGCACTGCAGCATGTAGTCACTCATGTGTGCCAGGCTGCCCAGGGGTAAGGACAAGCTGTCCTCTGTGGGAGGCGTATCGTCATCGTCCTGCCTTTCCCCCCAGCCACGCACCTGTGATGGGCCCGAGCTGCGTTGGGTGCCACCCCGCTGTGACCATGCTTCATCCTCATCCTCCTCCACCTCCTCCTCATCCTCGTCCTCCTCGTCCTCCAGTAGTGGGCCCTGGCTGGCCACATTTGTACCTGGCCTCTGCTGTTGCCAAAAACCTCCCTCTGAGTCACTTCGAAGAGACTGGCCTGAAAGTGCTAAAAATGACCCCTTTTCCTCCTCCTCCTCCTCCTGGGCCACCTCCTCTTCCATCATCGCCCTAAGTGTTTTCTCAAGGAGACATAGAAGTGGTATTGTAACGCTGATAACGGCGTCATCGCCACTGGTCATGTTGGTGGAGTACTCGAAACAGCGCAACAGGGCACACAGGTCTCGCATGGAGGCCCAGTCATTCGTGGTGAAGTGGTGCTGTTCTGTAGTGCGACTGACCCGTGCGTGCTGCAGCTGAAACTCCACTATGGCCTGCTGCTGCTCGCACAGTCTGTCCAGCATGTGCAAGGTGGAGTTCCACCTGGTGGGCACGTCGCATATGAGGCGGTGAGCGGGAAGGCCGAAGTTACACTGTAGCGCAGACAGGCGAGGAGCAGCAGGATGTGAACGCCGGAAGCGCGAACAGACGGCCCGCACTTTATGCAGCAGCTCTGACATGTCGGGGTAGTTGTGAATGAACTTCTGCACCACCAAATTCAGCACATGCGCCAAGCAAGGGATGTGCGTCAAACTGACTAGTCCCAGAGCTGCAACGAGATTTTGCCCATTATCACACACCACCAGGCCGGGCTTGAGGCTCACCAGCAGCAACCACTCGTCGGTCTGTTGTTCTATACCCTGCCACAACTCCTGTGCGGTGTGGGGCCTGTCCCCCAAACATATGAGTTTCAGAATGGCCTGCTGACGTTTATTCCGGGCTGTGCTGAAGTTGGTGGTGAAGGTGTGTGGCTGACTAGATGAGCAGGTGGAAGAAGAGGAGGAGGAAGTCGAGTAGGAGGAGGTGGCAACAGGAGGCAAAGAATGTTGCCCTGCGATCCTTGGCGGCGGAAGGACGTGCGCCAAACAGCTCTCCGCCTGGGGCCCAGCCGCCACTACATTTACCCAGTGTGCAGTTAGGGAGATATAGCGTCCCTGGCCGTGCTTACTGGTCCACGTATCTGTGGTTAGGTGGACCTTGCCACAGATGGCGTTGCGCAGTGCACACTTGATTTTATCGGATACTTGGTTGTGCAGGGAAGGCACGGCTCTCTTGGAGAAGTAGTGGTGGCTGGGAACAACATACTGTGGGACAGCAAGCGACATGAGCTGTTTGAAGCTGTCTGTGTCCACCAGCCTAAATGACAGCATTTCATAGGCCAGTAGTTTAGAAATGCTGGCATTCAGGGCCAGGGATCGAGGGTGGCTAGGTGGGAATTTACGCTTTCTCTCAAATGTTTGTGAGATGGAGAGCTGAACGCTGCCGTGTGACATGGTTGAGATGCTTGGTGATGGAGGTGGTGGTGGTGTTGGTGGTACATCCCCTGTTTGCTGGGCGGCAGGTGCCAACGTTCCTCCAGAGGCAGAGGAAGAGGCCGAGGCGGCAGGAGCAGAAGAGGCCGAGGCGTCAGCAGCAGAAGAGGTAGCAGGGGGAGCCTGAGTGACTTCCTTGGTTTTAAGGTGTTTACTCCACTGCAGTTTATGCTTTGCATGCAGGTGCCTGGTCATGCAGGTTGTGCTCAGGTTCAGAACGTTAATGCCTCGCTTCAGGCTCTGATGGCACAGCGTGCAAACCACTCGGGTCTTGTCGTCAGCACATTGTTTGAAGAAGTGCCATGCCAGGGAACTCCTTGAAGCTGCCTTTGGGGTGCTCGGTCCCAGATGGCGGCGGTCAGTAGCAGGCGGAGTCTCTTGGCGGGGGGTGTTCTGCTTTTGCCCACTGCTCCCTCTTTTGCTACGCTGTTGGCTCGGTCTCACCACTGCCTCTTCCTCCGAACTGTGAAAGTCAGTGGCACGACCTTCATTCCATGTGGGGTCTAGGACCTCATCGTCCCCTGCATCGTCTTCCACCCAGTCTTGATCCCTGACCTCCTGTTCAGTCTGCACACTGCAGAAAGACGCAGCAGTTGGCACCTGTGTTTCGTCATCATCAGAGACATGCTGAGGTGGTATTCCCATGTCCTCATCATCAGGAAACAGAAGTGGTTGTGCGTCAGTGCATTCTATGTCTTTCACCGCTGGGGAAGGGCTAGGTGGATGCCCTTGGGAAACCCTGCCAGCGGAGTCTTCAAACAGCATAAGAGACTGCTGCATAACTTGCGGTATATGGCCCCACCATATATCGCTGTAAATTCTGGCGGCTACTGGGACCTGAGGTAGTTGGTACACTAGGACGTGTGGATGTGGCAGAACGGCCACGTCCTCTCCCAGCACCAGAGGGTCCACTAACACCACCACGACCATGTCCACGTCCGCGTCCGTTACTAGATGTTTTCCTCATTGTTATCGTTCACCACAACAACAAAAATATTATTTGGCCCAATGTATTGTATTCAAATTCAGCTGAATATAAATTTGAGGCCTAGTATTTAGGCGCTGGGTGACCGGTATAGATTTACTGACAGAATTAGACTTGGAAATGCACAGTAGCGTGTGTGTGAAGTTATTCAGAATGACCCTATGTGCACCTTGAATATTATATACCCTTTTAGGGATAGATTTCAAATAGCTCTGATACAGCAGAAACCACTAAATTAGGAAATTGCTAAATTGGGAATTGTTTTTCAACCCAGAACAAAAAATTTGCTTTGACGGACACTAAATAACTTGCCCATCCAGAACAGTACAGCGGTAAAGACAGATTTAGCGGGATATAAATTTGAGGCCTAGTATTTAGGCGCTGGGTGACCGGTATGGATTTACTGACAGAATTAGACTTGGAAATGCACAGTAGCGTGTGTGTGTGTGTGAAGTTATTCTGAATGACCCTATGTGCACCTTGAATATTATATACCCTTTTAGGGATAGATTTCAAATAGCTCTGATACAGCAGAAACCACTAAATTAGGAAATTGCTAAATTGGGAATTGTTTTTCAACCCAGAACAAAAAATGTGCTTTGACGGACACTAAATAACTTGCCCAGCCAGAACAGTACAGCGGTAACGACAGATTTAGCGGGATATAAATTTGAGGCCTAGTATTTAGGCGCTGGGTGACCGGTATGGATTTACTGACAGAATTAGACTGGGATATGGCCAAAAAATAACCACACTATTGCTGGTTAAATGCACTTGGTGTGACAGCTTGACCAACCACACTACTGAGGGTTAAATGCACTTGGTGACAGGCGCAGCTTGCCCCTGATGTAGTATATGGCCAAAAAATGAACAGACTATTGCTGGTTAAATGCACTTGGTGTGACAGCTTGACCAACCACACTACTGAGGGTTAAATGCACTTGGTGACGGGCGCAGCTTGCCCCTGATGTAGTATATGGCCAAAAAATAAACAGACTATTGCTGGTTAAATGCACTTGGTGTGACAGCTTCACCCTGATGTAGGCTTTAGCCAAAAAACAACCACACCATTGAGGGTTAAATGCACTTGGTGACAGGCGCAGCTTGCCCCTGATGTTGTATATGGCCAAAAAATAAACAGACTATAGCTGGTTAAATGCACTTGGTGTGACAGCTTCACCCTGATGTAGGCTTTAGCCAAAAAACAACCACACCATTGAGGGTTAAATGCACTTGGTCGCAGCTTGTGCTGGCGCACCACAAGACACAAAATGGCCGCCGATCACCCCAGAAAAAAGTGACTGACAAACGGTCTGGGCAGCCTAAAAACTGTGAGCAATTTAATTTCAGCAGCTCAATGATGCACAGCTGCAGATCGATTGATTAATCAAGTCCTTTGGAGGAGTTAATCTGCCTAATCTCGCCCTACTGTCGCAGCCACAACCTCTCCCTACGCTAATCAGAGCAGAGTGACGGGCGGCGCTATGTGACTCCAGCTTAAATAGATGCTGGGTAGCATGGTGCTCTGGCCAATCACAGCCATGCCAATAGTAGGCATGGCTGTGACGGCCTCTTGGGGCAAGTAGTATGACGCTTGTTGATTGGCTGCTTTGCAGCCTTTCAAAAAGCGCCAAGAAAGCGTCACAAAAGCGTCACAAAAGCGCCAAGAAAGCGACGAACACCGAACCCGAACCTGGACTTTTACGAAAATGTCCGGGTTCGGGTCCGTGTCACGGACACCCCAAAATTCGGTACGAACCCGAACTATACAGTTCGGGTTCGCTCATCCCTAGTCCCAATATTTATGTACCTGACTGTATTTATTCCTACATTTACTTATTCCTTCATTAGCCTAAAAATATGTATTTATGATATTCAATACCAATAAAATGAAAGCATTTATTATTCCAGTGCCAGCATTTAAACCAATACCATTCAGTCTCCAACCCTTAGTGGGGGACAGGTCTTAACGATGACCATCCTCATCTTTTGCTGGCTTTACTTCTTCCAAATCATTCTTCAAGGTCTCCATGCCCTAGAAAAATGTCAGCAAGATGCAGAGAGTGGAGGAGCTGGATGTTCCTGATGACATATCCTCATCGATATTAGATTATATAGAAAAGAAAGAAAAGCAGATGGCAGAAAAAGTGATCCCATCTGTAGGGCAGGAGAGCACTGGGGTTGGAGAAGTGGGTATGCCAGAGCTGATTAATATTCAGTGTTTACTGTCAAATAATCTGCAGGAGATTGCAGGCAAGAACAGCAATAATATGCATATTGTCCCCCCACCTAACCAGCCAAATGCCATTCCAGCAACAGCCCCTGTTTAAAGGTGCCGCTTGGCCATTAACAATGAAGGACTATAAAGTGCAGTATTCATTATTAAATGAAAGGAAGCTGCAGGCTAATTGGCCACATGGTCCTTCACGGCCACTTATTAAAGGGATTGTCCAGTTTGTGGTGGATTAAAAGAGAATCACCTGTAGAATGCATTATTTCAAAAGGTGGCATTTTGCTCTGTGGTTGAAGTGTTAATTTTATTTTATAGCATATAAATTCCCTCCAAGTGAGTATAACATTTAGGTCCTACATTTAACTTTACTCAAGAATCTTGAATGTGTTGTGCAATCTGTGGTCTCCTCAGGAATAACCACTACCTTACATATGTTTCCTGTAGGAAAGAAAACTGCAATTGCTATCATTTTCACTACTTATATATTTCCATAACTAAAGGTCAGAGACCTTATTTAACCCTCAGAGTTTTACATACTGTGGTAAAGGAAAGTATAACCTTTCACAAGACGTATATATATATCTGTAGCGAGAAATAACATAATTTTCATCACCAAAACTGACTGTGATGTGTGTTATGCAAGAATTCACCTTTTCTTTCTTAAAATTTTTAGTAAAAGACAGGGAAATCAACATTATTTTCTTTTTTAAATCAGATAATGCTTATTACAATTTTGAAACAAAGAAATACAGAACAAGTCCAATTACCAGACCTCTCCCCTCCCTCCCCACTCTAGTTTAGGAGAGAATAGAGTCTAAATAGACAGTCATTTCTAAGGTATCCATCCATGGGAACCATGCCTTTTCAAATTTAGAATAAGCCACTGGTTGTTGTTAGACCTTCTAATACATTAAGAAGGACTTTATCTATGACTCCCCTTTTGCTAGGAGAGGCCGATTGAAACCAGTAGTACACTATTAGTTCACATGCAATATATAATAAATGACTAAAAGCTGTTTTACGATGAGCATCCAAACAGAACCTTAGGGTCTCACTAGAGAGTAACAGTATATACTATATTATTAATCCATGTGACCTTAAAATTCAAAGAGGTGCACTGGATGGCACTGCTCAGTGCCGGAATGTCCGTCAGGATAGGAAAAAGAGATAACAGGCCCGAGGAAGTGTGTTGATGCAAAATGGCCGTCGCCGCCTATGGTGCCTGTGTGGCACTCTGCACCCCTGCTGCCATAGCATAATCCTATGGATAGAAATAAAGATTATTTGGATGGTCATGGTGAGTGCTAGAGATGAGCAAATTTTAAAAAAAATTTGATTTGCCAGTTCACCACATTTTTTTCTGGCTGCTGAGAGCCTTTATAGTGGTGTAGAACACTGTTTCTTGTAGTAATACGCATAGGGAGTCTGCTTTGGTAGTGAAATAATACTGTGAGGCCACATGACATGCAGATGACAGGTGCCGCTCTTAGAATCACTGCACACTTTACTTATTTGAGCAGTCACGGGGCCAAAACTGACCAAATAACTTAAGTATGAACTCAGCCTTACAGGTCGAAGTTAGCGCCAAGAAGAATCGCACTCCTTTTACACCGTTGCCAGCTGATTCCACATAGATATCTACAGAACCTGTTCTATTAAACGCGTATACAAGTAGAGCCCCCGGGACAGAGTGGTGAGAGTGTCAGCAGTAAGTTTGTGTTGACGTCACTGACTAGTTTGCCCTTCCTCTGATCCGTCCAAACAATAACTCACAAAAAAACGGATCCTGTCTGTGGAGCATTTGCCTTCACTCGGTCAGCATTTGCTCAATAATCCATCAGTATTGCTAATGCCAAAAAAAAACAGGAGTGGATCTAAAACAGAGATGACACATGAATGGAATATTTGCATGTTTTCTGTGTTTTGTACCCACTCCTGCTTTTGGCTACCAAATCTTAAGCCAATTCTAATGGGACCATACAGGCTTTACAGCTGCTACACAGAGAGGATTCGTTGTGCGTCTCATTTTTCCTTCCTTCTGACAGACCAGAAGAAAGGTCAAATAAATAATGATGTCAGCCAGGCTGAAAGGCAAAATAGTGGACCAGTCATGAAGTGAGGAGGGTGGGAACAGCATGAGAAGTCCACAGAGTGGACCTATGACATAGTGGTGAGGTGAAAGCAGCATGAAGAGACCACAGAGTGGCCCAATGACAGTCTGGAGGTGGCAGCAGCATCAGGAGGTCACAGAGTGGCATGACAATGAAAGATTGTGAAGGTGGCAGCAGCATGAGGAGGCCACAGATTAGCACGACGACAAGATATTGTGGAGGTGGCAGCAGCATGAGGAGGCCACAGAGTGGCATGATGACAAGAGATTGTGGAGTAGGCAGCAGCATGAAAAGGCCACAGACTGACAAGATGGCGAGAGTTTGTGGAGGTGGCAGCAGCATGAGGAGGTCACCGAGTGACACAATGACCAAGTATGGAGTTGGCAGCAATATGAGGAGGCCACGGAGTAGCAAAATGACAGAGTCTGGAGTTGGCAGCAGTATGAGGAGGCCACAGAGTGCACAATGACCAAGTCTGGAGTTGGCAGCATCAGGAAGAGGCCACAGAGTGGCCCAATGACAGAGTGTGGAGGTGGCAGCAGCATCAGGAGGATAACACATAGTGGCAAGGTGACATGGTGTGGAGATGGCAGTAGCAGCAGCATCAGGATACCACAGAGAGGCAAGGTGACATAGTGTGGATATGACAGCAGCAGCTACATCAGGAAACTACAGAGTGGCAAGGTGACATAGAGTGTAGATCGCAGCAGCATCAGTACACAACAGAGTGGCAAGGTGACATAGTGTGGATAAGGCAGCAGCAGCATGAGGAGACCACAGAGTGACAAGGTGACGTAGTGTTAAGATGGCAGCAACTGCATCAGGATACGACAGAGTGGCAAGGTGACATAGTGTGAAGATGGCAGTAGCAGCAGCATCAGGATACCACAGAGAGGCAAGGTGACATAGTGTGGATATGGCAGCAGTAGCTACATCAGGAAACTACAGAGTGGCGAGGTGACATAGTGTGTAGATCGCAGCAGCATCAGGATACCACAGAGTGGCAAGGTGACATAGTGTGGATAAGGCAGCAGCAGCATCAGGAGACCACAGAGTGACAAGCTGATGTAGTGTTAAGATGGCAGCAACTGCATCAGGATACGACAGAGTGGCAAGGTGACATAGTGTGGAAATAGCAGCAGCATAAATAAACCACAGAGTGGCCAGGTGACAGTGTGGATAAGGAAGCAGCAGCAAGAGGATATCACAGAGTGGCCAAGTGACATAGTGTGGATAAGGCAGCAGCAGGAGGAGGATACCACAGAGTGGCAAGGTGACAGTGTGGAGATGGCAGCAGCAGCTGCATCAGGAGACCACAAAGTGACCCGGTGAGAGAGTGGGGCTGTGGGTGGCAATACCAGTACCAGCTGATGTAGGTGGTTGAAAGAAGAAGCACTAGGCATCAGATGTGTGGCATCAGACGGGTAGTAGCATTAGAGTAGTACACGATCAAATGCAAGTTCGCGGCGGGCCCCATTCACTTTAATAGCAGGTTGACCTGAAAAACCTTTGGATCATATTTTCAGCCACCAAATACTTACTAGAAGCGCGAAAATCATCCCACAACATGGACAGTGACATACCAGAGGGGGATCAATAGCAAAAATTCCCACAAAAAATATGTATTTTAATCAGGGGTAATTTTTATGCGTCTCAAATGGAAACTGTCAAAAACGTGCCCTGCTGGAGCCTAAGAAATTTTTATTTTAGACCACGGGATTACAGGCCCCAAACATTAGGCATTCACCGGACAGAAAACATCAAGTGATTATGTGGCTGGAGGTATATAAGACGGTCAATGGATAACAATTTTACTGCAGGCCAGTGGACTATAGGCCCCCAAAATTATGAATTCACCGGACAGAAAACATCAAGTGATTATGTGGCTAGGGGTATATTAGATGGTCATTGGATATCAATTGATATGTGGCTGGAGGTACATTAGGCGGTCACTGTATAACAATTTTACTGTTGACTAGTTAGATTACAGGCCACAAAAATTATGCATTCACCGAACATAATAGATCAAGTGATTATGTGGCTGGAGGCATATTAGACAGTCGATGTACAGTCGTGGCCAAAAGTTTTGAGAATTACATAAATATTAGATATTGGAAAAGTTGCTGCTTAAGTTTTTATAATAGCAATTTGCATATATTCCAGAATGTTATGAAGCGTGATCAGATGAATTGCATAGTCCTTCTTTGCCATGAAAATTAACTTAATCCCAAAAAAAACTTTCCACTGCATTTCATTGCTGTCATTAAAGGACCTGCTGAGACCATTTTAGTAATCGTCTTGTTAACTCAGGTGAGAATGTTTATGAGCACAAGGCTGGAGATTATTATGTCATGCTGATTGGGTTAAAATGGCAGACTTGACCTGTTAAAAGGAGGGTGATGCTTGAAATCATTGTTCTTCCATTGTTAACCATGGTGACCTGCAAAGAAACGCGTGCAGCCATCTTTGCGTTGCATAAGGCAAGGATATTGTGGCTACTAAGATTGCACCTCAATCAACAATTTATAGGATCATCAAGAACTTCAAGGAAAGAGGTTCAATTCTTGTTAAGAAGGCTTCAGGGCGTCCAAGAAAGTCCAGCAAGCGCCAGGATCGTCTCCTGAAGAGGATTCAGCTGCGGGATCGGAGTGCCACCAGTGCTGAGCTTGCTCAGGAAAGGCAGCAGGCATGTGTGAGCGCATCTGCACGCACAGTGAGGCGAGAACTTTTGGAAGATGGCCTGGTGTCAAGAAGGGCAGCAAAGAAGCCACTTCTCTCCAAAAAAAACATCAGGGACAGATTGATCTTCTGCAGAAAATATGGTGAATGGACTGCTGAGGACTGGGGCAAAGTCATATTCTCCGATGAAGCCTCTTTCCGATTGTTTGGGGCATCAGGAAAAAAGCTTGTCCGAAGAAGAAATGGTGAGCGCTACCATCAGTCCTGTCTCATGCCAACAGTAAAGCATCCTGAGACCATTCATGTGTGGGGTTGCTTCTCATCCAAGGGAGTGGGCTCACTCACAATTTTGCCCAAAAACACAGCCATGAATAAAGAATGGTACCAAAACACCCTCTAACAGCAACTTCTTCCAACAATCCAACAACAGTTTGGTGAAGAACAATGCATTTTCCAGCACGATGGAGCACCGAGCCATAAGGCAAAAGTGATAACTAAGTGGCTCGGGGACCAAAACTTTGACATTTTGGGTCCATGGCCTGGAAACTCCCCAGATCTTAATCCCATTGAGAACTTGTGGTCAATCCTCAAGAGGCGGGTGGACAAACAAAAACCCACTAATTCTGACAAACTCCAAGAAGTGATTATGAAAGAATGGGTTGCTATCAGTCAGGAATTGGCCCAGAAGTTGATGAGTTGTTGAGAGCATGCCCAGTCGAATTGCAGGGGTCCTGAAAAAGAAGGGCCAACATTGCAAATACTGACTCTTTTCATAAATGTCATGTAATTGTCGATAAAAGCCTTTGCAACGTATAAAGTGCGTGCAATTATATTTCACTACATCACAGAAACAAATGAAACAAAGATCTAAAAGCAGTTTAGCAGCAAACTTTGTAAAAACTAATATTTGTGTCATTCTCAAAACTTTTGGCCACGACTGTATATCAATTTTACTGCAGGCCAGTTGACTAAAGGCCCCAAAAATTATTAATTAACATTACAGAAAATAACAATTGATAATGTGGCTGGAGGTACATTAGGCGGTTACCGTATAATATGTAATGTTGGCAAGCTAGATTACAGGCCCCAAAAATTATGCATTCCCCGTAGAGAAAAGATCAAATGATTATGTAGCTAAAGGTATATTAGACGGTCGATGGATATCAATTTTACTGCAGGCCAATGGACTACAGGCCCCAAAAATTAGTCATTCAACGTACAGAAAAGATCAAGTGATTATGTGGCTGGAAGTATATTAGACGGTCATTGGATAACAACTTTAATGCAGGCCAGTGTAGTACAGGCCCCAAAAATTATTCATTCAATGTACAGAAAAGAACAAGTGATTATGTGGCTGGACTATTATTAGACGGTCATTGGACATCAATTTTACTGCAGGCCAGTACAAACACATGTCAAATACATATGTTTGAAAGAACTAAAAATATAAAATTGGATTAAAAACATGGCTAACGAAATCCCCCCTCTTGAATAAACCCCAAATTATAATAGTTAAAATTTGATAACACGTGGTCATAACAGGTGTTGAATTCCTCCATGGCCCCAAACATTAGGCATTCACCGGACAAAAAAGGCCTTTTATGCCGCTGTATCTATCTCAGCAAGGCCTGGATATGCTGCATTCTGACAGCCCTCTGTGATGCTAGTAACATGTCCGCCATTTTGTGTTTGTGCTGGGGGTCTAAGTACATTGCCACCCAGTACTGGTCCTTGCCCATTATGCTTTTTATACAGGGGTCTCTCTTCAAACACTGGAGCATCAAAAGCCCCATTTTGCACTAAATTGGAAGTGGTGGAGCGGCCTGGCTCCTGTTCATCGTCCAGGAGAATGTTGTCCTCGGTCTCCCCCCCCCCATCCATGGACAACACCAGGGATCCCAGAAAAGTTTAAAGCCTGCTCTTCTTGCTCCTCCTCCTCCCCCCAGGCATCATCCTCCTCTGACTCCTCTTCAGACTTCTGCTGACTTTTCTCAGATGGAGTAGCCCCCCTGGGAATTCATTCAGCATTTCGACTTCCTCATCTTCCTGCTCCTGCTCCTCGACGTCTTGAAAGACACTAAGCAATGCACGCTCTAGAAAGAAGGCGTAAGGTACAATGTCACTGATGGTGCACTGGCTGTGACTGACCAGTTTGGTGATCTCAACAAATGACCGCAGAAGGCTGAGCAGCCACTGGCGCGTGAAAAAGAAACAAGCTCCCCAGAACCTTTCCTGTCGCAGAGTTTGTACAGGTAGTCGTTAACGGCAAGTTTCTGCTGGAGCAGCTTATCTAGCATATACAAGGTGGAGTTCCAGCTCGTCGGGCAGTCACAAATCAGACATCTGACAGGCAATTGGTGTCGCTGCTGAACGTCAGCAAGGCGAGCCATGGACGTGTAAGATCTTCTAAAATGGCCAGAGATTTTTCTGACCTGCCGCAAGACGTCCAAAACCCTGGGGTATTTGGCAACAAATCGCTGCATGACTAAGTTCAGGATGTGTGCCTTGCATGGCATGTGTGTGATTTTGCCCTGTTTCAGCGCGCTCAGCAGATTGGCATCGTTGTCGCACACCACTCTACCAATTGCCAAATTGAGCGGGGTTAGCCACTGATTGGCCTGTGACCGCAGAGCTTAAAGGAGTGCAGGACCGGTGGGGCTCTTGGCTTCCAGGCACAACAGCCGCAGCACAGCATGGCAACGTCTCACCTGGCATGTCGAATAGGTTCTTGTGAGCTTTGGGGGGTGCAGCGGAAAGGCGGTAGCAGTGGAAAAGGAGGAGTCAGCCGAAGAGGAGACTGAGGATGGAGTAGGAGGAGGAGAAGAAGAGGCAGGCCTGCATGCAATCCATGGCGATAACACCAAATCCACACAGGTGCCAAAGGTTGCATGCTTGACAGCCTTCAGAAGGTTCACCCAGTGGGCAGTAAAAGTTATGTACCTTCCCTGCCCGTGTTTTCTAGACCAAGTGTCTGTGGTCAGATGTATCATGGCACCGACACTGTGCTGAACGTGGCCATATAGCTCTGGGATGCCCTTCTAGGAGAAATATTTACTTCCGGGGACCATCCATGGTGGTGTGCCAATGGCCACAAATTTTCTAAAGGCTTCTGAGTCTACCAGTTTATTTGGCAGTAGTTGGCAAGCTAGCAGTTCCGACAAGCAGGCGGTCAGCCGTTGGGCAAGAGGGTTATCCAGCATCATCAACTTTTTACGTTCGAACATTTGGGCCACGGAAGCCTGCCTTTTCCCAGATGAACGTGACAACGGCACGATGGAAGGTGGAGTGGAGGATAAATGGGAGGAGATAGGAGAAGAAGAAGGAGAAGAGGCAGGACGTGGAGTGCCAGGAGTGTGGCTTTGTGGGTTCTGACAGTGTTTCTCCCACTGGGATCTGTGATGTGAGGCCAGGTACCTTCTTAAGGCGGTCATCCCTATTTGAGTGCTGGGATTACTGCAACTTATGCGTTGAAAGCACAGGCTGCAGATGGCAACACTATTGTCAGCAGCTGACACGTTAAAAAAAGCCCACACTGCGGAGCCATGCGCTGGCGTCCTTGGAGTGCCAGATGTGACCGTGCATGGGTGGCGGATGTTGCTACCTCCTCTTCCTCATCCGATGCCAAGAATGGCTGCAAATCGGTAAGGTCTGGGAATGGATGGGAAAATAATTCCTCTGAGTGGAGGGGCTATGATGGTTGTGGTGGTGATGTCTGTAGGGGTGCACACAGCAAAGAGTAAGGATGGTGCTAATACAGAGGATGAGGAGGATGCAGAAGAGGAAGGCTGAGTGAGCCACTCAACCAACTCTGGTGCGTCCTTTACCGTAATTGCATGTACTTCTTCAACTTCTCACTTAGGCTCCGGCCTGGTGCACCTGCCTGACCCCTACCACCCCTGCAGAATAGCCTGACTCTTCCTCTGCTTGTCATTAAAAAAATAACCCTGTGACAAAGTCCCTAAAGAAGAGCAGTATTTGTGGAAGCAGGTATATCGCAGACCTCAATAAATATTTTGTGGAAGCCGGTATATCAATACCCTCTATCAGTATTTTGTGGAAACAGGTATATAAAACCCAATAATGAGTATTTGCTGGAAGCTGGTAAATCAAATCCCTTAATAAATATTTTGTGGAAGCTGGTGTATTGCAGGCCTCAATCAATATTTGGTGGAAGCCGCTATATCAATACCTTCTATCAGTATTTTGTGGAAACAGGTATATAAAACCCAATAATGAGTATTTGCTGGAAGCTGGTAAATCAAACCCCTTAATAAATATTTTGTGGAAGCTGGTGTATTGCAGGCCTCAATCAATATTTGGTGGTAACCGCTATATCAATACCCTCTATCACTATTTTGTGGAAACAGGTATACAGAGCCCAATAATGAGTATTTGCTGGAAGCTGGTAAATCAAACCCCTTAATCAATTATTGACGGAAGCCAGTGTATCGCAGGCCTCAATCAATATTTGGTGGAAGTCGGTATATCAATACTCTGTATCGGTATTTTGCGGAGACAGGTAAATAGAACCAAATAATAAGTGTTTGCTGGAAGCTGGTATATCAAACCCATCAATCAGTATTTTGTGGAAGCCGGCGAATCACACCCCACAATAAATTTTTTGTGGAAGCAGTTATATCCACCCCTAATCAGTTTTTTTTGGGGAAACACCAGTTGCAATTACTTATTCCAATAGCATTTGTCCCACTATCTAGCTGCGGTATCTCAGCAGCATCGCGCACAACTGCTGCACAATACAAATGCACTATAATATACTATCTATGTTAGAAGGTATATTACAGGTATATCACACCCCTCAATCAGATTTTTTTGGGGGGCAAACAGGTATATTACACCAGTTGCAAATAGTTATTCCAATAGAGTTTGTCCCTCTATCTAGCTGCGGTCCTCAGCAGAACCGCACACAACTGCTGCACAATACAAATGCACTATAATATACTTTCTATGTTAGAAAGAATATTATAAGTATATCACACCCCTCTGTATGTCACACCTATCGATCCTTAAAAGGACTTTTGTGGCCCTATTAGCTAGCGTTTGTTGTCACTAACAGTCTGTTCCTGCTCCATATAGCAAACCTCTCCCTACACTGGCAAAAAACAGAATGTAAAATGGCTGCAAAATTGTGTTTATTTATAGGGTAGGGGGTGTGTCCATGTGGTGAAATGTCTCAATTGGCTGTCCTGTCCCACCTGATGGATGTGTCATGGGTCAAAGTTCGGCACTATGCAAAAAAATATGGCGCGTGCGAATATCGCCACATGCTCGCATGTTCGGCGAATCACTAACGAGCAAAGTTTGCCGCGAAACGACCGTCGGGTGAACCGCAAGGCCATCTCTAGCCAGGAGAAACCGGTCTCTTTTGTCAAAGTGTTGGTGTGGCAGCATGGATGATCTAGTCTGATGCATCAGGAATTGGTGGTAAAAAAAACCTGGATGATCCATGCCTGATTTATCTTGACAAAGGTCAGTCTCTCCACATTTTGGGTAGACAGGCTAGTTCTCCTTTAGGTAACTATGACCCCCGCCGCATTAAACACAAGCTCTGATGCCACAATACTGGCCAGGCAGGACAGCTTTTCCAGGGCAAACTCTTATAGTTGCGGCCACAAATCTAGTTTGGCTGCCCAGTAGACCAGCGGATCTTCAATGTGGGGTAGCAGGGTGCTGTCCACGTATGCCACCTCCTGCTGGTTCAGGTCCTGCTCCAGGTCTACCTGCTGCTGGTGAGTAGTTTCTTCACAATGCGGGTGAAGAAAGCTACTCATCAGCGACTGTAGACTGCTGCTAATGGAGTTGGTACTGCTCCTGCCACCCCAACCGCCCACAGAAGCCATGGCAGTGAACGCGAGCGCAGAGGGCCCCCCGGTCAGACCTGCGAGAGGATGGACGATGGCGCAGATGGGCATCAGCCAACTGCCTACATAGGATGTCTCTGTAGTAGTTCAGTTTGTCCTCACTCTCAGTGGGTGTAAAAAAAAGGCCCCCATTCTGGACCGGTAGCAAGGTGGAGAGCCAGAAGTCATCCCTCTGCCGAATGCTGACAATTCGGCTGTCACTACGCAAGCAAGTGAGCATGCATCTGGCCATTTGTGAAAGTGACTCAGAGGGATTCCCTACCACTCCACTGCATACTGCAACGGTGTGTCTGGGTCCTCTTAACAGTCCTGTATTGTTATTTATCGTCACTACCTCCAGATTGTGGGAGTGTGTGATTTGCGCTACACCCGCTTGCTTTCCTTGGATGTGTTAGCCGTTTCTCAGGCTCCCTCTCCGGAATCAAACACTGATTCCCCGTTACCCGTAGTTTACAATGGTTTTGAGCTAATAATTACATCGAAAGTTGATAGGCCTTACATCTGAATGGATCGTCGCCGTCACGGGGACGTGCCATCGGCCCCAGGTTAACTAGAGTCACCAAAGCGGCAGCAAGCCACCAGTCCATAATGTTTTAGATGGTCACCAGCAGGCCATCAATCATAATTTTTAAAGTGTGTGTATGATGCCCTCCTTTATGTGTAATTAAGGATGTATCGGAGTGCCTCTTCCTTGTAATTTTTGGCAGCACTTGTCACTTTATATACAAGTAAGTATTCAGGAAAGAATGTTTTCTATAAATTTTTCCTCTAAAATTGTTCCCCCCCCCCTTAGTTTTGTACGTATTATTGTCATTATGTAAAAGTGGCATACTATTTGGACAACATAGTTCCCAGCAGAGACCAGCGAGTCCAAGATGCATCCATACATCCTCGCCATGGTGTTATAGAACCATTTCGGTGGTGTTACCAACAATTTCTGACATTTTCTTATGAACCAGGCACCCTCCCCTCTTCAGTGCAGGGGGTACCTGGTTTAATGCTGGGGTTCTCCCATTGAGTTCCATTTACTCGGGTGCTCGGTCGAGCACCCGAATATCACAATGTGTTCGGCCCGAGAGTTCAAGCACTACGGTGCTCGATCAACACTAATAACTATAAGCAAGAAACATTAGTTAGCAATCACATGGTATCATACTAAATATTGACCCACAATGGATCTGTACTTTAAGTACATAAGTATGTAATGCACAGTGGACAAATAAGTGCAAACTGTGCAAAATGTACTTCTGTAGGTTTGTTATGGATTACAAATGGTCTTGGAGGTCAGCATGTCTCACCCTAAGGATCAAGGAGGCAAGCATAACTTAGTTACTAGAACAGATAAGTATTCAAACACAAAGTATTTTTTCTATTATACAAGAGGTATGTAAGGCATAACTGGGTGAATGATCAGCAGTCCCAACAATGATTCCTTTGGAACAGCAAGACAGCTTTTTTGAGAGAGTGGGACAAATAAATTATTCTTAAATTATTAAAGCATTTTTGTATGATTTGATTTTACTCATAATCCTATACTTACTACAAATGAACAACACATTTAGACATATTACAACAGTCTTTCTAATCACTATAACACTAATGGAACGTAATTCTATAGAAAAATAGTAATTGGATCAAAAACTCCACAGAGCCAGCCCACTACTGGACAGTCACTGCATTGTATGTATTTGACCCCAATGTTTAATCTTTATTCACTGGATATTTGCATCTTCACCTACATGGCTGAGCACCACTTGTTGCTCCTTCTCAGTGATCACCCGAATACATTTGTGTCTCGGATCCAGATCCAGGAATTTTGGGATTTGTAATGCCACCACTATTCTGTCTGAACTTGTCATGTATGTATTTGACCCCAATGTGATGTGATTGATTGACTCATTGCTCCACATTGCTAGCAGAATGAATATGCTGATTAAGTGGATCTCAGAGCTAATCACATGAGTACACCACAGCTAAAACTGGTTTCAAGCCACAAGGGTCCAGCTTAGGTCACTGTATGTTGAGGGTCTATTGCATATCATTTATTATGGTAATACAGTGATCTCATTTGTAAATCTGAAAAAAGACATCCATCCTACCTATTTTCCTGCAAAGTTGAACCAGAGGAAGGCAAAAAACCCATGAGGTAGACGTAACGTTTCCTCATTTTAGGGGAAACAAAATCCTTTCTAATTCCAACATGGTAATCAAAAAAACTCCCTGGATCAATGACCACTCTCCAGAGTTCTAGTAACAATAATTTGTAACATTATTACCATCCAGGCCCCTATTGTACTCTTTTAGTGAGTTCACCATCACAGCCTCCTCTAGCACAGAGTTCCATAGTCTTACTGCTCTTACAGTAAAGAATCCCCTTCTTTCCTCATTATCCATTAAAGACATCCCCTTGTCACAGTCCTGGGAATAAATAGATGATGGGAGAGATCATGTATTGATCCCTGATAAACGTATGCATTGTTATTAGATCTCCCCTTCAGCCATCTCAACCCTAATCTTGATAGTGTTTAGTAGAACCCATTCCATGAAGTAATTTAGTTGCTTAACTTTAAATCCACATAAGCTATTTTAAAAATATAAAATTATTTAAACTTAAATTTAGCAAGTTGTTTCCAGGAAAAAAAAAACATCATGTATGTGTGCAACAATTATATGATTGACGTGAGTCATTGAATCTTGCCATACAAATCAGGGCATACCAAAGAAATAAGAACAAACAATATGTTATTTACTAGAAAAGAAACATATTTCTAATTTTATAATAAATGTATATAATTTGCAATTCCAAGTAAAAAGTATACTTGTTTGGATGTTGTACTAGTCTTTCTATATATGACAAAGTATCCCTGTCCCCAGTCATGACCTCAAAGATTCTGTCATTATGAGTCACTCAATCACCCTTCCTGCCTCAGTCCTCCCACACATAAGCCTCAATTTTCAAGACTAACATCCCGAACAACTTTCAACACTGCATGTTTCCTTGATGTTGTTGAAGTTTTACCATCATGTCTTTCAATAAGAATGCGTAATTCAACTTACAAATTTTTCCCATTCCTTTCTGCTTGGTTAAAGACCAGCAGTCATGAAAGTGGAATGCATGTAAAGCATGTAGCAGAAAGGAAAGAATACTCTTACAGTATGAAAAGAACATTGTACGTTTTACAAAGCCTGTACTATCTACTGAAAGCTAATTACATGTGACTGGCACATTGAGAAAAATTTAAGATTCAAAAACAGAAATCCTGTAGACTACATTCTCACACTCACAGGGTACAAGAAAGTCATGTCTTTTCTTCTGAATATGTTTTTTTATTGTAAAGCATATTTTTCGAAAAGTAAGACCAACCCCAAGAAAATCATTCAATGAGCTATTTTCCTTTTCACATGTCCAAGAAAGTGGTTGTAGTGTTATTGTTGTAGTGCTTGACTGCTGTCCCATTCATTCAGTGGACTCAGGATTCCCATTCTTGTGATCCGAGAGGTCTCAATGGCCACCTTTGGATAGGGGATCATTGTATATCTTGCGATAGCCCCTTTAATCATTTCATGCACTGCTTAGCAGCACTAGGGGCCTGGGCTCCGCCTGAGACTCCAACAATTCATAAATTCCACAAGATCAAAAATACATCAGTCACCAGACTGGACATCCAACTACTATCTAAGCTGTCCAGTCAGCAAACATACTATTAAATCAGGTGTACTTCAATCTTTCTCATTCTTAGGGTTTCTCAAGAACTTTTTGATTCTAGGATGTTTTGCCTTGTAAATCAGGTCTTGAAGGAATTCCAAAGTTATGCCATTTAATCTGATTCTTGCTTGGGAACTAGTGTACATCAAATTAATCTATTTTATAAAATTTGGAATGTATATCATCTTAGCTATTACTTGCTGCAAAAACTTCTATTTAATGAGGTTAAAGATCTTTAGGTCGTCCAAAGAGAGGATTCCCCTGGAGCTCTACATTGATAAATGTACCTGTAGATTAGTAAATAATCTTCTATGATAAACCCTTTCAGTACCGAGCCAGTGACATGTGTGGTAATAACTTTGGGAAGCTTTTACTTATCCAAGCCATTCTGAGTTTTGTCATGACACATTTTGCTTCATGACAGTAGTAAATTTGAGTCAATATATTTCACCTTTATTTATAAAACTAGCTAAAGGACCCGGCTTCGCTCGGGTATATTTATTCTATTTCATTTAATGTTTGTGTGTGTCGTTCAAAGATATCAACACTATCCACTATAACAGTGACATCTACAGGACCCCGCCCCTTAACAGTGACCTCTGCAGCCCCCCATTCCATAACACTGACCCCCCCACAGTGCCCCGTCCCTTACAATTGGACCTCCACAGCAGCCCACCACCTTAATTTTGACATTTACAGCAGCATTCCACTTTAACAGTGACTTTCACAGCATACCACCCCCTTGACAGTGAACTCCATAGGGTCCTGCCCCTTAACAGTGGCCTTTACTGGATCGGGGGGGTGTCCTTTTGAACAGCTCACTCTAAGACAGCAGCACTGTACTATCTGAGTGTGATCTGCAGGGAGAAATTCATCATCCCTTCCACCCCTGCAGCTGACAGAAGTTGATTTTTACCTTAATTTTTTCAATCCCTGTCGGCTCAGGAGTGGTAGGGGCGTGGTCTAACTGGATCAAGGGCATGGCTTAGTTGACCTGGGGGCAGGGTTTTAAGTCTTTTGATGGTGGATACATTGTGGCAGGGGGCGTGTCTGGGCTCCTTCCTGCAAGAGTGATGCCCCTCTAGGCACCTTACTGGCTCATTTGCATTTCAAATAAACTGGATTTTCAGAGGATAAGAACATCTATTGTTGGAACAAAGATACATCTAGAAATAAGGTACTAAGTGCTATTAGGCCATGGCTTTACTTCAATAGTGATTATTCTAGTGACAGATTTCCTTTAAAACTCATCTACAGCAGTGAAAATAAATGGCTCGGTTGTTATGGAAACCTGAATCTAAAACTGTATGTGGAGGCTGAAGGACCTGAGAGCTTCTATTGGCTGATAAGGGTCATGTGACCAAGCTTCTATTGGCTAATGCATTTTCTGGGAATATCTCAGGAACGGTACGTTCTAGAGAGCTGAGATCTGGTCTAAAACCTTCCCGGACACCTGATGTACCTGTGTGCCAAATTTCGTTATTGTAAATGCGACGGTGCGGATTCCTTTAGTGGACATACACACACACATACACTCAGCTTTATATATTTGATGAGCAAAAATGTACCAAAAATATGAAAAAAATTCACAGTTTTCTAAATTTGAATTTCTTTACTTTTAAGACAGAGAGTAATACCTCATAAAATAGTTATCAGTCAACATTCCCCATATGTCTGCTTTATGTTGGCATAATTTTGTTAATGTCATTTTTTTTTTTAGGACGTTAGAAGGCTTTGAATTTTAGAAGCAATTTTTCCAATTTTCAACAAAATTTCCCAAACAATTTTTTTAAGCACCAATTCAGTTATAAAGTGATTTTGAGGGGCTTACGTAATGGAAACCACCTATAAATGACCCCATTTTAGAAACTACACCCCTCAAGTTATTCAAAACTGATGTTACAAACTTTATTAACCCTTGAGGTGTTCAACAAAAATTAAAGGAAATTGGAGGTGAGATTTTTTTTTTTGTTAATAAATTTTTTCTTGCAACACAGCAACGGTTAACAGCAAAATAAACCTCAAAATACATTACTCTGATTTGAAGTTTACAGAAATACCCCATATGTGATGGTAAAGTGCTCTATGGCACGTGGCAGTGGTCAGAAGGAAAGGAGAGCCATATGAATTTTGGAGGCAGATTTTGCTAGAATGAGAAAGGCACCATTTTTGTATTTGAAGAGCCCCTGACGTAGCCCTACAGTGGAAACCCGCAAAAAGTGACTCTATTTTGGAAACTACACCCCTTAAAGAATATATTAAGGGGGTTCTGAGCACTTTGACCCTTTAAGCATTTTGCGGAATTTGGAAACAATTGGCTGAGAAAATAAAAAGTTTCATCTCTTCCAATAAAATGTTGCTTTAGCACCAGATTATCCATTTTCGCAAGGGGTAACAGGAGAAAAACCTGTTTGTTTATTTTTATTATTATTATTTTTTTTTTTACAGAGTTCACCTGACGGGGTAGATCGTGTGATATTTTTATAGAACTGGTGATACCTAATATGTATACTTTTTGGGCTATAGATCTTTATTTTTTCAATTGGTCTTTATTGAAAAAAAAAATTTAGTCATTTTATCACAAAGGTTTAACCGTTTGTCCAGCTTTGTGAATCCTACTTTCACATTGTTCTGGTCATCTAATAATCCTTATCTCTAAATTACTAAAAGGTGCCTGATGGGAAAAAACTAAAATACAGTGCCTGCTACTAGAGAATCTCAAGGCTGTAAAGACAAAGAAGCTCAACATTTTTAATAAAGACCAATTCAAAATGATTTTCAGCTCAAAATGAGTACAATGCAATAATAAAAAAATGTGACCAAAGGTGTACATAGCCTTTAAGTCCGGTGAATTTATAGCATAAACTCAGTTTGATCTTTATGGACAATGCTAATTATCACTTTGGATAGTCTACATATGCAACATACACCCGGGGAGCCCAAGTATATTCGTGTTGAGGTCTGCGAGTGGTATGATATGGCCTAGTAGTGTTCTTGTGTCACTGTTGTCCTATCTCAGACCGTTGATCAGGCCGTCGCTCCCTGGGGGTGGCTTACTGCAATAATTGAATTGAAGTAGACAAAAAATTAAAGAAACTTGAAAATTGTTTACTGAATGAACTTAGCAATATAGCGAATATTCGAAAAAAACTAAAACGAATATAGAGCGATTTAGCTAATATAGTGCTATAATCTTTTTTTATTAAGTCGTCATTTTTTTCCAATCTGAAATTACAACTATTAGACAAAGAAGATCATAGCACTATATTAGCTAAATTGCTCTACATTTGTTTTTTCGAATATTCGCTATATTTCTATATATTCTTGTTTTAGAATATTACAAATATATCGAATACATTCGTTATTTAGAATATTCGTCTTTTTTCTTTTTCAATCTGTACAGTTGTTCCATTCAGCATACTCCTCCAAGACAAGCGTCCCCGTCACCATGGGAACGCCTGGGGGTTAGAATATACCATCAGATCTGAGTTTTCACGATCTCAGTGAAAACGTGAAAACTCAGATCCGATGGTATATTCTAACCCCCAGACATTCCCATGGTGACCGGGATGCTTGTCAGGGAGGAGAATGCCAAAGTGGAACAACTGTACAGATTGAAGGAAAAAAAAAGACGAATTTTTTAAAAAACAAATGAATTCGATTTAGTGCTATATATTAGTTTTTTAGAATATTCGTCATTTTTTCCATCTAAAGTCATGAGTCCTCCCTGATTAAGTTGCTTGTGGGCCAATGACTTCGGCATTCAGGCAAGTGTTTTTTTGGTCGGAGATAAAACCGCAGCATGCAGTATTATCTCCGTCCTAAAAAGTCAAAAAGACTGAAATGAAGACATCCTGATGCACCCTAAATGGATTTCTCTCGATTCAGAATGTATTAGGATACAACTGATCAGTTATTTTCCGGTTTAGAGCCCCTAGGACGGAACTCTATGCCGGAAAAGAAAAACGCAAGTGTGAAAGTACCCTAAAACATGAGATTATTAGCCTTATTCATTAGTATTTTATCATATTTGGCAATTTCCATGTATTATCTGTGTATCTAGGTATTCCTTTTTTTTTTTTTTTTTACTAAACTGTCTTTAGTGTTCATTTCGTCTAATTTAAACTCTCTTTTTAGTTACAGATTTCACTAAAACAGCCTAAAAAGACTCTCATATACTCCCCAGATCCCCGATGATCAAGGAGTTTTGCCTAATAATATAGTATTTAGTCAATGTGGATTCATTTTATATCTTTTACCCTGAATGCTAACGAATTAAGTACTGGCAAATTATCCGAAATGCTTCTCAGATGATAAACCACTTTTCTTATCTGTGTTCCATTGGATCATTAACCCTTTCCTGACACAATGATTTTCTGAATGAACATGATATGTAATGGTAGGAAAATGCTACCATACAGTGCTCTAGTACTACTACAATGTGCAAAGAATACCACCATAAAGTGTCAAAATAGCAATTCCAAAGCTTCCTGTACATGAATGAAGGAAAAATAAAAATCGGTTTGCCTCCAGATGTCATCCTGTAAAATAATAAGACAATAAAGGACAGTACCTTACACATTTCTATTGGCAATGCCATAAATACAGTTTCTGTTTTGGTTTTAAACATAATCAAGAATTACAACCCCATGCTAAGTGATCGTAAAACCTTGTAGTCATTTACATTTAATGGTTCATAGAACTATTAAGAAGCTTCTGATGAGCTAAAATAGGTCACAGAGGTCAGGTTTTATAGACACTATGAGCAAACTGCAGGGCTACAAAATGTACTCAACTTATTATTAACAGCAGAATAACCAACGGTTATGTCATTTACACTGATAATACATGCCATATAATAATGATGACTGACTTTCAGAAAGCTAAAGGGAACCTGTCATTAACTTTATGCTGAACTCGCAGCCTAAATTAGTGACAGAAATGCTGATTTCAGCGGTGTGTCAGTCATGAACTAAATTAAGTGGTTGCTGAAAACCAGCATCATAATCATTGCAGCACAAGCCTTGAAAAGAGTCAAATCTACATTAGAAGAGTCCTGGTTATTCCTAATCTCCTGCTCTCCCGCCCATCTGCTGATAATTGGCAGTTCTCTCCTAGAGAGAAAGGGAGAAAACTAGGTAGAAGACTGTCAGTCATCAGCAGGTGGCCAGGGAGAGCAGGAATTCATGAATAACCATGACTCTTCTCAGGTGGCAGTGACTCTTTTCCAGGCCCAGTCTGCCATAATTGTGATGTTGGTTCTTGCTGCCATTAGCATGGGCAGCATAAGGTTGATGACAGGTTCCCTTTAAATACTGCAACTTTAAATTGTGAAATGTTTATTTTATTACTTTTGTCAAATATTGGGCAAATCCCCAAATTAAGGACTTTGGATTAGGCCCTTCTCTTAAACACATGATTCCAATAGTTTGCAAGATGCAATATATATATATATATATATATATACAGACGTGGACAAAATTGTTGGTACCCTTTGGTCAATGAAAGAAAAAGTCACAATGGTCACAGAAATAACTTTAATCTGACAAAAGTAATAATAAATTAAAATTCTATAAATGTTAACCAATGAAAGTCAGACATTGTTTTTCAACCATGCTTCAACAGAATTATGTAAAAAAATAAACTCATGAAACAGGCATGGACAAAAATGATGGTACCCCTAACTTAATATTTTGTTGCGCAACCTTTTGAGGCAATCACTGCAATCAAACGCTTCCTGTAACTGTCAATGAGACATCTGCACCTCTCAGCAGGTATTTTGGCCCACTCCTCATGAGCAAACTGCTCCAGTTGTGTCCGGTTTGAAGGGTGCCTTTTCCAGACTGCATGTTTCAGCTCCTTCCAAAGATGCTCAATAGGATTGAGGTCAGGGCTCATAGAAGGCCACTTTAGAATAGTCCAATTTTTTCCTCTTAGCCATTCTTGGGTGTTTTTAGCGGTGTGTTTTGGGTCATTGTCCTGTTGCAAGACCCATGACCTGCGACTGAGACCAAGCTTTCTGACACTGGCTAGTACATTTCTCTCTAGAATTCCTTGATAGTCTTGAGATTTCATTGTACCCTGCACAGATTCAAGACACCCTGTGCCAGACGCAGCAAAGCAGCCCCAGAACATAACAGAGCCTCCTCCATGTTTCACAGTAGGGACAGTGTTCTTTTCTTGATATGCTTCATTTTTTCGTCTGTGAACATACAGCTGATGTGCCTTGGCAAAAACTTCGATTTTTGTCTCATCTGTCCACAGGACATTCTCCCAGAAGCTTTGTGGCTTGTCAACATGTAGTTTGGCATATTCCAGTCTTGCTTTTTTATGATTCGTTTTCAACAATGGTGTCCTCCTTGGTCGTCTCCCATGTAGTCCACTTTGGCTCAAACAACGACGGATGGTGCGATCTGACACTGATGTTCCTTGAGCATGAAGTTCACCTTGAATCTCTTTAGAAGTCTTTCTAGGCTCTTTTGTTACCATTCGGATTATCCGTCTCTTAGATTTGTCATCATTTTTCCTCCTGCGGCCACGTCCAGGGAGGTTGGCTACAGTCCCATGGATCTTAAACTTATGAATAATATGTGCAACTGTACTCACAGGAACATCTAGTTGCTTGGAGATGGTCTTATAGCCTTTACCTTTAACATGCTTGTCTATAATTTTCTTTCTGATCTCTTGAGACAGCTCTTTCCTTTGCTTCCTCTGGTCCATGTCGAGTGTGGTACACACCATATCACCAAACAACACAGTGATTACCTGGAGCCATATATATAGGCCCAATGGCTGATTACAAGGTTGTAGACACCTGTGATGCTAATTAGTGGACACACCTTGAATTAACATGTCCCTTTGGTCACATTATGTTCTGTGTTTTCTAGGGGTACCATCATTTTTGTCCATGCCTGTTTCATGAGTTTATTTTTTTACATAATTCTGTTGAAGCATGGTTGAAAAACAATGTCTGACTTTCATTGGTTAACATTTATAGAATTTTAATTTATTATTACTTTTGTCAGATTAAAGTTATTTCTGTGACCATTGTGACTTTTTCTTTCATTGACCAAAGGGTACCAACAATTTTGTCCACGTCTGTATATATATATATATATATATATACATGATACAAAAAGCGGGCAGCACCCCAGACTTGTGAAGCAATGTAAAAAAATATATTCTTCCATGTGGCAAGGCAATGTTTCAGCTCAATACCAGATCTTTTTTCAAGGTAAGAAACAGGACCAAATGACCAGGATATATCCATAAAAAATTACCAATGTGCAATGAAAACATCTCAACATGTGATCAATTATTCAATCAAGACATAACATATTGTTTTTCATATATACAGTACAGACCAAAAGTTTGAACACACCTTCTCATTCAAAGAGTTTTCTTTATTTTCATGACTATGAAAATTGTAGATTCACGCTGAAGGCATCAAAACTATGAATTAACACATGTGGAATTATATACATAACAAAAAAGTGTGAAACAACTGAGAATATGTCATATTCTAGGTTCTTCAAAGTAGCCACCTTTTGCTTTGATTACTGCTTTGCACACTCTTGGCATTCTCTTGATGAGCTTCAAGAGGTAGTCACCTGAAATGGTCTTCCAACAGTCTTGAAGGAGTTCCCAGAGATGCTTAGCACTTGTTGACCCTTTTGCCTTCACTCTGCGGTCCAGCTCACCCCAAACCATCTCGATTGGGTTCAGGTCCGGTGACTGTGGAGGCCAGGTCATCTGGCGCAGCACCCCATTACTCTCCTTCATGGTCAAATAGCCCTTACACAGCCTGGAGGTGTGTTTGGGGTCATTGTCCTGTTGAAAAATAAATGATGGTCCAACTAAACGCAAACCGGATAGAATAGCATGCCGCTGCAAGATGCTGTGGTAGCCATGCTGGTTCAGTATGCCTTCAATTTTGAATAAATCCCCAATATTTTCACCAGCAAAGCACCCCCCACACCATCACACCTCCTCCTCCATGCTTCACGGTGGGAACCAGGCATGTAGAGTCCATCCATTCACCTTTTCTGCGTCACACAAAGACACGGTGGTTGGAACCAAAGATCTCAAATTTGGACTCATCAGACCAAAGCACAGATTTCCACTGGTCTAATGTCCATTCCTTGTGTTCTTTAGCCCAAACAAGTCTCTTCTGCTTGTTGCCTGTCCTTAGCAGTGGTTTCCTAGCAGATATTCTACCATGAAGACCTGATTCACACAGTCTCCTCTTAACAGTTGTTCTAGAGATGTGTCTGCTGCTAGAACTCTGTGTGGCATTGACCTGGTCTCTAATCTGAGCTGCTGTTAACCTGCGATTTCTGAGGCTGGTGAACCGGATGAACTTATCCTCCGCAGCAGAGGTTACTCTTGGTCTTCCTTTCCTGGGGCGGTCTGCATGTGAGCCAGTTTCTTTGTAGCGCTTGATGGTTTTTGTGACTGCACTTGGGGACACTTTCAAAGTTTTCCCAATTTTTCGGACTGACTGACCTTCATTTCTTAAAGTAATGATGGCCACTCGTTTTTATTTACTTAGCTGCTTTTTTCTTGCCATAATACAAATTCTAACAGTCTATTCAGTAGGACTATCAGCTGTGTATCCACCTGACTTCTCCACAACGCAACTGATGGTCCCAACCCCATTTATAAGGCAAGAAATCCCACTTATTAAACCTGACAGGGCACACCTGTGAAGTGAAAAACATTTCAGGTGACTACCTCTTGAAGCTCATCAAGAGAATGCCAAGAGTGTGCAAAGCAGTAATCAAAGCAAAAGGTGGCTACTTTGAAGAACCTAGAATATGACATATTTTCAGTTGTTTTATACTTTTTTGTTATGTATATAATTCCACATGTGTTAATTCATAGTTTTGATGCCTTCAGTGTGAATCTACAATTTTCATAGTCATGAAAATAAAGAAAACTCTTTGAATGAGAAGGTGTGTCCAAACTTTTGGTCTGTACTGTACATGATTAAAGAATGTATAAAAATTGCATATAGATCATAATTTTAAAAAAGTTAATAAATATGTGTAATCAGTGTACAATGATCACATATGAAAAAAAATCCATATCTAATCAATAATACACTAATATACAGCCAGTGAGCACCATAGTAATGAATAAAACAGTAATAAAGTGCCATGTGCAACAAATTAATCAATGGGGATGATTAAGGGTGAATGTGAGCTACACTAACCAGAAGCGATGCAACCTCATGTGTAATGGACGCCATCCATAGCGTGTCTGTAGCTACATCGCGCATGCCCAGGGTTGCACACATGACATTCAAGATGTCATGACATACCAGCATCTGTAGAGTTTGCGCCTTGTATCATTCTCAACTCCTACAGCCATATTGGAAAAGGGCAACAGATTACACAATTCCCAGCGCATGTGCCGATCATCGTGAATGTCCAATTGTCACATTCTACACCGGCCGAACAAGTATCTCAATATAAAATATATAAGCAGGAGCAATACAGGAAAAGCGGACCGTGGGGTAGGATGAATGTAGGCATCACCCTTGCTGAAGAAAATATTGGGTAGGGTCACACACCCCCATCATCCCCATAGATCCAATCCATAAGCCCATGAGGGTTCTCCTCACACCATAATACTATAAGTACATGAAACAGTAAAATACGGAAATACATCTTGTAAGTGTTCTTAGTAAGGGCCTCTCTTTTTGCCCTAATGCACATATTAACTGGTTTGACCTTGAGTTTGATATATTTTCTTTTTTTCGACCAATTAGATTAAAAGTACGGTTTAAAGACAATAGGCGGATTGACACACCCCGATTGAGTAAATTCACTCTGGGAATGGTCAATCTGTCCTCTAAAAATGATTTTAATCCCATTGTGAATGAACCAGCTATTGAAGCGTACATATCTGCTGTAAAATCTGAGATTGATTTGCTTAAGGCTGTACACTCTGATTCTGACTTTAGGCATCCCAATCTCACCTCTTCTGAGGTGGAAGCAATTGTACAACTTAAAAATGATCTGTGTTGAAGTGTTATTGTAAAGCCGGCAGATAAAGGTGGCACCTTGCACCTGACTGGTGCAAGGATTTTTGCCACCCTAGGCAAAAGCTAATTTTGCCCCCCCCCCTTGACGCTGCCTATTGACCACGCCCTTTGACCCGCCCCTTTTTTGTCACCCACCGATTTATACAGACTGTACCCTTCATTGTGGTAAGGCCACGTTTTCTCCCTCCAGCTACATACCATGTCATTCACAGATCCCCATAAGTGTCATCCACAGATCCCCACAAGTGTCATCCATAGATCCCCACAAGTGTCATCCACAGATCCCCATAAGTGTCATCCACAGATCCCCATAAGTGTCATCCACAAATCCCCACAAGTGTCATCCACAGATCCCCACAAGTGTCATCTACAGATCACCACAGTGTCATCCACAGATCCCCTTGTCATCCACCACAGATCCCCATAAGTGTCATCCACAGATCCCCTCCCCGCCCAGCGCCGCCTCCTAGCTAATTTATTCACTTCACTTACCTCTGTGTAATCTCGCACAGGCGCACTGACAGAGGCATCATCGAACGAGGTGCGCTGGAAGACAGCGCATGCGCACTTCGCTCGACGATGCTTCTGCTAGTGCGTCTGTGCGAGATTACACAGAGGCAAGTGAAATTAATAAATTAGCTAGGAGGCAGCACCGTGGGCCGGCGCCTCCAGCAAGAGTGCGCTCTACGCGGGGGCGTACCTTGCTTATGAGTGGCGCTGTTGTCATCATGGATACACATAAGCATGTTGCGGAGGTATTGAGACAACTTAGTGATACCAATGTCTATCAGGTCATCCATACTGATCCCAAATTTGGTATTTGCACAGTGATTAAGCAGAGTCTTTCTGATGCATTAACAGCAGGGGTCCTTGATAATGATCTTGCTGAGTATTTCATTGTGACACATCCGGTAACTCCGGTTATGTATATATACTCTAAAATACATAAATCCCTGATTGACCCTCCAGGTCGCCCCATTGTATCAGGATCAGACTCTGTGTTTAGTCACATTGCAATTTTTCTTGACAAAATTTTGCGCAGTTTTGCAGTTGGGGATACTTCATATATATGTGACACATCAGATTTCCTGGTTAAATTGGAGGAGGGCGATTTGTCATATATATACAAACTGTGGTCCTGGCTTCTTTTGATGTTGCCTCTCTCGATACCTCTATTGATCATGACAAGGGGGTTGCCACGGTATTACGGTTATTGGGGATGTCCTCTCTTTCTGCACAAGCGTGTGATTTTATTGTAGTCCTTCTGAATAGGGCGTGGCCATGGGGTCCAATGTGGCCCCAACTTACGCAAACATATTCATGCAATGTTTTGAGGACGACGTTGTTTATGTGTCCCACCACTTTAGACATGTTCTACAGTGATGGAGATACATAGATGACGTCTTCCTCATACGGTCTGGCAGTGAGATTGAACTACAGGACTTTCAAGTATTTTTGAATAGTTTTGACAGGGTATTGCAATTTACTTTGGTTAATTCTACGGTTGAAGTGCAATTTCTGGATACCATGGTGGTCTTTTCCAATGGCAAACTACATAACCAATTATACACCAAGGCTACTGCTAGAAATACAATTTTATCTTATAGTAGTTGCCATCCCAGGAAGATGGTAAAACATCTCCCGTATTCACAATTTCTCAGGGCGAGGCATATAGTGTCTGAGCATAATAAGTTGGCTACTACAATGAATGCTATGGTAGCCAAATTTTTGGAAAGGGGTTACCCATATAAGTTACTTTAGGAACATAAAGACGCGGTTTGTACAAATCGGATTCCAAAAAGGTTGGGACACTAAACAAATTGTGAATAACAACTGAATGCAATGATGTGGAGATGGAAAATGTCAATATTTTATTTGTAATAGAACGTAGATGACAGATCAAACGTTTAATCTAAGTAAATGTATCATTTTAAAGGAAAAATATGTTGATTCAAATTTTCACGGTGTCAACAAATCCCCAAAAAGTTGGGACAAGTAGCAATAAGAGGCTGGAAAAAGTAAATTTGAGCATAACGAAGAGCTGGAAGACCAATTAACACTAATTAGGTCAATTGGCAACATTATTGGGTATAAAAGAGTGGCAGTGTCTCTCAGAAGCCAAGATGGGTAGAGGATCACCAATTCCCACAATGTTGCGCAGAAAGATAGTGGAGCAATATCAGAAAGGTGTTACCCAGCGAAAAATTGCAAAGACTTTGCATCTATCATCATCAACTGTGCATAACATCATCCGAAGATTCAGAGAATCTGGAACAATCTCTGTGCGTAAGGGTCAAGGCCGTAAAACCATACTGGATGCCCGTGATCTCCGGGCCCTTAAACGGCACTGCACCACAAACAGGAATGCTACTGTAAAGATAATCACAGAATGGGCTCAGGAATATTTCCAGAAACCATTGTCAGTGAACAGAATCCACCGTGCCATCCGCCGTTGCCAGCTGAAACTCTACAGTGCAAAGAAGAAGCCATTTCTAAGCAAGATCCACAAGCTCAGGCATTTTCACTGGGCCAGGGATCATTTAAAATGGAGTGTGGCAAAATGGAAGACTGTTCTGTGGTCAGACGAGTCACGATTCAAAGTTCTTTTTTGGAAATCTGGGACGCCATGTCATCTGGACCAAAGAGGACAAGTACAACCCAAGTTGTTATCAACGCTCGGTTCAGAAGCCTGCATCTCTAATGGTATGGGGTTGCATGAGTGCGTGTGGCATGGGCAGCTTGCATGTCTGGAAAGGCACTATCAATGCAGAAAAATATATTCAGGTTCTAGAACAACATATGCTCCCATCCAGACGTCATCTCTTTCAGGGAAGACCCTGCATTTTTCAACAAGATAATGCCAGACCACATTCTGCATCAATCACAACATCATGGCTGCGTAGGAGAAGGATCCGGGTACTGAAATTGCCAGTCTGCAGTCCAGATCTTTCAAATATAGAGAACTTTTGGCACATCATAAAGAGGAAGGTGCAACAAAGAAGGCCCAAGACGATTGAACAGTTAGAGGCCTGTATTAGACAAGAATGGGAGAGCATTCCTATTTCTAAACTTGAGAAACTGGTTTCTTCAGTCCCCAGACGTCTGTTGAGTGTTGTAAGAAGAAGGGGAGATGCCACACAGTGGTGAAAATGGCCTTGTCCCAACTTTTTGGGGATTTGTTGACACCGTGAAATTCTGATTCAACATATTTTTCCCTTAAAATTGTACATTTTGTCAGTTTAAACTTTTGTTCCGTGATTTATGTTCTATTCTGAATAAAATATTAGAAGTTGGCACCTCCACATCATTGCATTCAGTTTTTATTCACGATTTGTATAGTGTCCCAACTTTTTTGGAATCCGGTTTGTAAATTGGATAGAAAGACCACTCTGGTTAATCAGAAATCTAAATTGAAACAGGCCAGAATTCCATTTATGTCTAACTATACAGAGTACTGTATTGAAATAAGTAAAATCATCAGACGACACTGGGACATATTGGGTGGATGCCTCAAGGACATACCTGAGTTCAATTCTCCGCCATTGTTCTCGTATCGGAAATCAAAAAGTCTGCATGACCAGTTAAGGCATTGGTTAAGGCAGACATAGGATCTAAAATAATCACTAGGCAGTCTACACTGACACAACCGGGAATGGGTTGTTTTCCATGTCTTGGCTGTGTTAATTGTCGGTACATTTGCAAAGGCAGACTTTTTGTGCATCCGGATTCGAGTGTTACATATCAAATCCGTTTCCATTTAACATGTGACTCCGATCATGTAATTTATGTTTTATTATGCCAATGCAATTTATTGTATGTGGGCAAAACTTCAACTGTTTTAAAAACTCGTCTCAATAATCATCGCAATACTATAAGAAAAAAGCACCTTGACTTACCTGTTTCTAGACATTTTTCTAATTTGAAACACATGGAGAGGGATTTGAGGTGCTGGATTGTTGATCATATACCGATGCCCAGGAGAGGGGGGAACAGAGTAAGCCTTCTGAAGAAAAAATAATTACAGTGGATTCATGCTTTTAATAGCCTCAGGCCTAATGGCCTTAATGTTGATTATAGAATGGGGAATGTATAGTGATATGGTAGCTTGCCCTCTACCCCTGCGGATTAGTTTGAAACACCTCTTGCCTACTAGGTAGTAATTTAAGGATAAATATATGTATTTAATATATTTTTTATGAATTCACTAACACAAAATTTTTTTTGTTTTTTTTGGATGATATTCCGATGGGGGATGAAGAAGAGGATGGATATGTGGCTACACGCGCCGGAGGTGTTTGCGATTCCTCTGTTTATATTACTTCAAGTGTTTTTATTTATCTAACATACCCAGGTTGCGCCATGACAATAAAGATGTATTTCCATATTTTACTGGTTCATGTACTTATGGTATCATGGTGTGAGGAGAACCCTTGTGGGCTATATATGGTGTCTCTCCAGGGTAAATGACTGCGTGTGCAGTTCTCCTGGATACCGCTCAAAAGAGTGAAGCACAAATGGAGAAGGGGAGCAGTAACAAATACAACTTAACTTTTAATTAGGGATGAGCGAACCCGAACTGTATAGTTCGGGTTCGTACCGAATTTTGGGGTGTCCGTGACATGGACCCGAACCCGGACATTTTCGTAAAAGTCCGGGTTCGGGTTTGGTGTTCGTCGCTTTCTTGGCGCTTTTAGAAAGGCTGCAAAGCAGCCAATCACTAAGCGTCATACTACTTGCCCCAAGAGGCCGTCACAGCCATGCCTACTATTGGCATGTCTGTGATTGGCCAGTGCAGCATGTGACCCAGACTCTATTTAAGCTGGAGTCACATAGCGCCGCCCGTCACTCTGCTCTGATCAGTATAGGGAGAGGTTGCAGCTGCGACGTTAGGGCGAGATTAGGCAGTGATTAACGCCTCCAAAAGACTTCATTCAGAGATCGATCTGCAGCTGTGGATGATTGAACTGCTGCTATTGAATTGCTCACTGTTTTTAGGCTGCCCAGAGCGTTTTTCTGTCACTTTTTTCTGGGGTGATCGGCGGCCATTTTGTGTCTTGTGGTGCGCCAGCACAAGCTGCCAACAAGTGCATTTAACCCTCAGTAGTGTGGTTGTTTTTTAGCTAAATCCTACATCAGGGTCAAGCTGTCACACCAAGTGCATTTAACCATCAATAGTCTGGTTATTTTTTGGCCATATACTACATCAGGGGCAAGCTGAGCCTGTCACCAAGTGCATTTAACCCTCAATAGTGCGGTTGTTTTTTGGCTAAATCCTACATCAGGGTCAAGCTGTCACACCAAGTGCATTTAACCATCAATAGTCTGGTTATTTTTTGGCCATATACTACATCAGGGGCAAGCTGAGCCTGTCACCAAGTGCATTTAACCCTCAATAGTGCGGTTGTTTTTTGGCTAAATCCTACATCAGGGTCAAGCTGTCACACCAAGTGCATTTAACCATCAATAGTCTGGTTATTTTTTGGCCATATACGACATCTGGGGCAAGCTGAGCCTGTCACCAAGTGCATTTAACCCTCAATAGTGTGGTTGATCAAGTTGTCACACCAAGTGCATTTAACCATCAATAGTGTGGTTATTTTTTGGCCATATCCCAGTCTGTATCAGGCCTACTTTAAATTTATCCCTAAAAGGGTATATTAGGTTCAAGGTGCAGATAGGGTCATTCTCAATAACTTCACACACACACTACTGTGCATATCCCAGTCTAATTCTGTCTGTAAACGTATACCTGTCACCCAGCGCCTAAATAATAGGCCTCAAATTTATAGTCAGCTAAATCTGTGGTTACTGCTGTACCTGTATTAGTGTAATACGATACCTAAATAGATAGCCAGATAGTGATAGGTGTCTTTAAAAAAAGGCCTGAATTTGAATTCAATACATTGGGCCAAATAATATTTTTGTTGTTGTGGTGAACTATAACAATGAGGAAAACATCTAGTAAAGGGCGCGGACGCGGACATGGTCGTGGTGGTGTTAGTGGACCCTCTGGTGCTGGGAGGGGACGTGGCCGTTCTGCCACAGCCACACGTCCTAGTGTACCAACTACCTCAGGTCCCAGTAGCCGCCATAATTTACAGCGATATTTGGTGGGGCCCAATGCCGTTCTAAGGATGGTAAGGCCTGAGCAGGTACAGGCATTAGTCAATTGGGTGGCCGACAGTGGATCCAGCACGTTCACATTATCTCCCACCCAGTCTTCTGCAGAAAGCGCACAGATGGCGCCTGAAAACCAAGCCCATCAGTCTGTCACATCACCCCCATGCATACCAGGGAAACTGTCTGAGCCTCAAGTTATGCAGCAGTCTCTTATTATGTTTGAAGACTCTGCTGGCAGGGTTTCCCAAGGGCATCCACCTAGCCCTTCCCCAGCGGTGGAAGACATAGAATGCACTGACACACAACCACTTGTGTTTCCTGATGATGAGGACATGGGAATACCACCTCAGCACGTCTCTGATGATGACGAAACACAGGTGCCAACTGCTGCGTCTTTCTGCAGTGTGCAGACTGAACAGGAGGTCAGGGATCAAGACTGGGCGGAAGACGATGCAGGGGACGATGAGGTCCTAGACCCTACATGGAATGAAGGTCGTGCCACTGTCTTTCACAGTTCGGAGGAAGAGGCAGTGGTGAGATTGAGCCAACAGCGTAGCAAAAGAGGGAGCAGTGGGCAAAAGCAGAACACCCGCCGCCAAGAGACTCCGCCTGCTACTGACCGCCGCCATCTGGGACCGAGCACCCCAAAGGCAGCTTCAAGGAGTTCCCTGGCATGGCACTTCTTCAAACAATGTACTGACCACAAGACCCGAGTGGTTTGCATGCTGTGCCATCAGAGCCTGAAGCGAGGCATTAACGTTCTGAACCTTAGCACAACCTGCATGACCAGGCACCTGCATGCAAAGCATGAACTGCAGTGAAGTAAACACCTTAAAAACAAGGAAGTCACTCAGGCTCCCCCTGCTACCTTTTCTGCTGCTGCCGCCTCGGCCTCTTCTGCTGCTGCCGCCTCGGCCTCTTCTGCTGCTGCCGCCTCGGCCTCTTCCTCCGCCTCTGGAGGAACGTTGGCACCTGCCACCCAGCAAACAGGGGATGTACCACCTACACCACCACCTCCGTCACCAAGCATCTCAACCATGTCACACGGCAGTGTTCAGCTCTCCATCTCACAAACATTTGAGAGAAAGCGTAAATTCCCACCTAGCCACCCTCGATCCCTGGCCCTGAATGCCAGCATTTCTAAACTACTGGCCTATGAAATGCTGTCATTTAGGCTGGTGGACACAGACAGCTTCAAACAGCTCATGTCGCTTGCTGTCCCACAGTATGTTGTTCCCAGCCGGCACTACTTCTCCAAGAGAGCCGTGCCTTCCCTGCACAACCAAGTATCCGATAAAATCAAGTGTGCACTGTGCAACGCCATCTGTGGCAAGGTCCACCTAACCACAGATACGTGGACCAGTAAGCACGGCCAGGGACGCTATATCTCCCTAACTGCACACTGGGTAAATGTAGTGGCAGCTGGGCCCCAGACGGAGAGCTGTTTGGCGCACGTCCTTCTGCCGCCAAGGATCGCAGGGCAACATTCTTTGCCTCCTGTTGCCAGCTCCTCCTACTCAGCTTCCTCCTCCTCTTCTTCCACCTGCTCATCCAGTCAGCCACACACCTTCACCACTAACTTCAGCACAGCCCGGGGTAAACGTCAGCAGGCCATTCTGAAACTCATATGTTTGGGGGACAGGCCCCACACCGCACAGGAGTTGTGGCGGGGTATAGAACAACAGACCAACGAGTGGTTGCTGCCGGTGAGCCTCAAGCCCGGCCTGGTGGTGGGCGATAATGGGCGAAATCTCGTTGCAGCTCTGCGACTAGCCGGTTTGACGCACATCCCTTGCTTAGCGCATGTGCTGAATTTGGTGGTGCAGAAGTTTATTCACAACTACCCCGACATGTCAGAGCTGCTGCATAAAGTGCGGGCCGTCTGTTCGCGCTTCCGGAGTTCACATCCTGCCGCTGCTCGCCTGTCTGCGCTTCGGCCTTCTCGCTCACCGCCTCATATGCGACGTGCCCACCAGGTGGAACTCCACCTTGCACATGCTGGACAGACTGTGCGAGCAGCAGCAGGCCATAGTGGAGTTTCAGCTGCAGCACGCACGGGTCAGTCGCACTGCGGAACAGCACCACTTCACCACCAATGACTGGGCCTCCATGCGAGACCTGTGTGCCCTGTTGCGCTGTTTCGAGTACTCCACCAACATGGCCAGTGGCGATGACGCCGTTATCAGCGTTACAATACCACTTCTATGTCTCCTTGAGAAAACACTTAGGGCGATGATGGAAGAGGAGGTGGCCCAGGAGGAGGAGGAGGAAGAGAGGTCATTGTTAGCACTTTCAGGCCAGTCTCTTCGAAGGGACTCAGAGGAAGGTTTTTTGCAACAGCAGAGGCCAGGTACAAATGTGGCCAGCCAGGGCCCACTACTGGAGGACGAGGAGGACGAGGATGAGGAGGAGGTGGAGGAGGATGAGGATGAAGCATGGTCACAGCGGGGTGGCACCCAATGCAGCTCGGGCCCATCACTGGTGCGTGGCTGGGGGGAAACGCAGGACGATGACGATACGCCTCTCACAGAGGACAGCTTGTCCTTACCCCTGGGCAGCCTGGCACACATGAGCGACTACATGCTGCAGTGCCTGCGCAACGACAGCAGAGTTGCCCACATTTTAACGTGTGCGGACTACTGGGTTGCCACCCTGCTGGATCCACGGTACAAAGACAATGTGCCCACCTTACTTCCTGCATTGGAGCGTGATAGGAAGATGCGCGAGTACAAGCGCACGTTGGTAGACGCGCTACTGAGAGCATTCCCAAATGTCACAGGGGAACAAGTGGAAGCCCAAGGCCAAGGCAGAGGAGGAGCAAGAGGTCGCCAAGGCAGCTGTGTCACGGCCAGCTCCTCTGAGGGCAGGGTTAGCATGCCAGAGATGTGGAAAAGTTTTGTCAACACGCCACAGCTAACTGCACCACCACCTGATACGCAACGTGTTAACAGGAGGCAACATTTCACTAACATGGTGGAACAGTTCGTGTGCACACCCCTCCACATCCTGACTGATGGTTCGGCCCCATTCAACTTCTGGGTCTCTAAATTGTCCACGTGGCCAGAGCTAGCCGTTTATGTCTTGGAGGTGCTGGCCTGCCCGGCGGCCAGCGTTTTGTCTGAACGTGTATTCAGCACGGCAGGGGGCGTCATTACAGACAAATGCAGCCGCCTGTCTACAGCCAATGTGGACAAGCTGACGTTCATAAAAATGAACCAGGCATGGATCCCACAGGACCTGTCCATCCCTTGTGCAGATTAGACATTAACTACCTCCCCTTAACCATATATTATTGTACTCCAGGGCACTTCCTCATTCAATCCTATTTTTATTTTCATTTTACCATTATATTGCGAGGCAACCCAAAGTTGAATGAACCTCTCCTCTGTCTTGGTGCCGGGGCCTAAATATATGCCAATAGACTGTTCCAATGTTGGGTGACGTGAAGCCTGATTCTCTGCTATGACATGCAGACTGATTCTCTGCTGATATGAAGCCAGATTCTCTGTTACGGGACCTCTCTCCTCTGCCTGGGCCTAAATATATGACAATGGACTGTTACAGTGGTGGCTGACGTGAAGCCTGATTCTCTGCTATGATATGCAAACTGATTCTCTGCTGACATGAAGCCAGATTCTCTGTTACGGGACCTCTCTCCTCTGCCTGGGTGCCTGGGCCTAAATATATGCCAATGGACTGTTCCAATGTTGGGTGACGTGAAGCCTGATTCTCTGCTATGACATGCAAACTGATTCTCTGCTGGCATGAAGCCAGATTCTCTGTTACGGGACCTCTCTCCTCTGCCTGGGTGCCTGGGCCTAAATATATGACAATGGACTGTTACAGTGGTGGCTGACGTGAAGCCTGATTCTCTGCTATGACATGCAGACTGATTCTCTGCTGACATGAAGCCAGATTCTGTGTTATGGGACCTCTCTCCCCTGCCTGGGTGCCTGGGCCTAATTATATGACAATGGACTGTTACAGTGGTGGCTGACGTGAAGCCTGATTCTCTGCTATGACATGCAAACTGATTCTCTGCTGGCATGAAGCCAGATTCTCTGTTACGGGACCTCTCTCTTCTGCCTGGGTGCCTGGGCCTAAATATATGACAATGGACTGTTACAGTGGTGGCTAACGTGAAGCCTGATTCTCTGCTATGACATGCAGACTGATTCTCTTCTGACATGAAGCCAGATTCTCTGTTACGGGACCTCTCTCCTCTGCCTGGGTGCCTGGGCCTAAATATATGCCAATGGACTGTTCCAATGTTGGGTGACGTGAAGCCTGATTCTCTGCTATGACATGCAGACTGATTCTCTGCTGACATGAAGCCAGATTCTCTGTTACGGGACCTCTCTCCTCTGCCTGGGTGCCTGGGTCTAATTATATGACAATGGACTGTTACAGTGGTGGCTGACGTGAAGCCTGATTCTCTGCTATGACATGCAGACTGATTCTCTGCTGACATGAAGCCAGATTCTCTGTTACGGGACCTCTCTCCTCTGCCTGGGTGCCTGGGTCTAATTATATGACAATGGACTGTTACAGTGGTGGCTGACGTGAAGCCTGATTCTCTGCTATGACATGCAAACTGATTCTCTGCTGGCATGAAGCCAGATTCTCTGTTACGGGACCTCTCTCCTCTGCCTGGGTGCCTGGGCCTAAATATATGACAATGGACTGTTACAGTGGTGGCTGACGTGAAGCCTGATTCTCTGCTATGACATGCAAACTGATTCTCTGCTGACATGAAGCCAGATTCTCTATTACGGGACCTCTCTCCTCTGCCTGGGTGCCTGGACCTAAATATATGCCAATGGACTGTTCCAATGTTGGGTGACGTGAAGCCTGATTCTCTGCTATGACATGCAGACTGATTCTCTACTGACATGAAGCCAGATTCTGTGTTATGGGACCTCTCTCCTCTGCCTGGGTGCTGGGGCCTAAATTTATGACAATGGACTGTTACAGTGGTGGGTGACGTGAAGCCTGATTCTCTGCTATGATATGAAGACTGATTCTCTGCTGACATGAAGCCAGATTCTGTGTTATGGGACCTCTCTCCTCTGCCTGGGTGCCTGGGCCTAAATTTATGACAATGGACTTTTACAGTGGTGGGTGACTTGAAGCCTGATTCTCTGCTATGACATGAAGACTGATTCTCTGGTGACATGAAGCCAGATTCTCTGTTACGGGACCTCTCTCCTCTGCCTGGGTGCCGAGGCCTAAATATCTGAGAATGGACTGTTCCAGTGGTGGGTGACGTGAAGCCAGATTCTCTGCTATGGGACCTCTCTCCAATTGATATTGGTTAATTTTTATTTATTTTATTTTTATTTTTATTAATTTCCCTGTCCACATTTGTTTGCAGGGGATTTACCTACATGTTGCTTCCTTTTGCAGCCCTCTAGCCCTTTCCTGGGCTGTTTTACAGCCTTTTTAGTGCCGAAAAGTTCGGGTCCCCTTTGACTTCAATGGGGTTCGGGTTCGGGACGAAGTTCAGATCGGGTTCGGATCCCGAACCCGAACATTTCCGGGAAGTTCGGCCGAACTTCTCGAATCTGAACATACAGGTGTTCGCTTAACTCTACTTTTAGTATGTCGATTCTCCCTAGGCAGGGAATAAAAGACCCCTTACAAACATGAAAACACACAAAGACAAACGTGGATCCTGGATTGGTGTGCCGCAAAGATTGTCTGCACACCAAATCAGATGTCGGTGACAAACGAAAGCCCACGAAGGACAGACCATAAGATCCCTTTGTCCTGATCCCAATGGAGGGTATCGGGACCAAGAGGAAAAAAATTGAATTGTCTTACCAGTTCTTAGAAAGGCCTCACTTGTTAACCACGTATAGTGGATTAGTACAGGAGGTGGTCACGTGCAGCAGGCTGGTCTTTCATCAGATGTCCAGTGAGCAAAAAGGATATCCGAAACTTCAGTCAGACCTAGTATTAGAGAAGCCTCAACAGAGAAACTTACCCTAGTACCACCCTGCTTGACCTATTTGGCCCTGGTGACCTAACACGGGGTCCGTGCCCCGCAAGGGGTGGCCCCGTCCGGAACCTTGCCCTGATAAGGAGTCCCTATGTGACCCTAATTCAGGGTGACCAGGGACTAAACTCCAAGTTTCAAGGCAAGGAGAGGTATAATAACCGTAATTAAATTGCGTGTGCCGCAATATGTTAGCGTGTAGAAATAAATGGTAAACAACAGCAATACGATTGCGCGTCCTGTGGTATGTAAGCGTGGCCCAACGCGTTTCATCAATCTAACATATCCTTAGACAGCTATTCATAAGCATGAGACCCCATAAATCATCAGGGGACACGGGGACTATTGTTATGGCTCCTACCAGTCTACCTATTACAAACATATGGGGTATTATAATAAAGAGCTCCTCAAAGCAAGGTAGAGAGGTGACAGAGTGCGGCATGTGGTATGATACACCTGAAAAGACACATAAACAAAAACAAAACGGAAAGCCGTTAGAGTCTAAGTTCTCACACTGTCCACATAGTGATGGGTGAGAGCCGGTACTCACATTCTTGCTGGAGCAGCGTATCGCAGATGTCCAGAGTTGTGGGCATGGAGGTTCACCATGCCAACCATCACAAGCGCACGCCTGACAAATGTGCACAGGCGCTGTATTTAAATGAGAGGAAGGGGGGGACGTCAGTCAATGCGCATGCGTCGTGCATGATGCCGACCTACGTGACCGGACCAAGTCACATGATCAGGCCAACGGAGGTACGGCGTTCTCACAGTGCACAGGCGCAGTTGGCCAAACAATACCGGAAAAGACCAGGGAGAACGCAGCTGGGCTGTGAGTGGTGAAAAGGCTGTTTCCACCATGTCTAGGGACAGTCATCTACTCAGCCTCAATGTATTACGTCCATACAGCACAAGGCTGAAGGAAAGGGGGGTGGAGCTGATGGGGGAGAAATAGATTATAAGCCCCACGGCTACTACACTTATAATTAACCCCTGAATATATATGACAAGTAGGGCATTTACGGCAGGGATAAAAAACTACCTGCCTGGAAAGGGGGATGGCTAACAGGGAAGGGGTTATTATCAAGTCGGCTCAGTGAATAAATATACACCTAAGGAGAAAAGTATTTCTCATCAAAGGGGTACAGCCGCAGTTTAACCTAATAAGTGCTATGCAAGGTGAGAAAATTCATATATAGCAACCAAAGTGTAGTTGTTCATTCAGGCAATGGAGGTGGGAGGTATTAAGTCTGAAGATCCACCAACACTCCCACTGGAGGATCCGTTTATCCCAATCTCCCCCCGAAATGGTTTATTGACACGCTCAATGCGCTTCATCTGGCCGTGCGTCAATGCGTGCTAGCGCACTCCTCCTTTTTAAATGCTGGCGTGGACCGTTGCCATGGAAACTGACAACCCGGGCCACGTCAGTGTAAAGGAGGTGGCTGAGACAAAATACATATTGAAACAATATAAAAACAATGCAGGTGTGATATCCAAGGAATGAACACATATTGGGCAGCAAAGAACTGTGCATGTTTGGGATATTACAAAAAAGGACTTAAATCATTTCTGTCGTTCAGTCCTAGTTCCCCTAGGGCTTGTGTACGTAATATCCATTTGGCCTCTCTCCGCAACAAGAGGCGGTGTCTATCTCCCCCTTGTGGGGGCGTGGATACAATTTCCAATCCAGAAAAAGAGATACAACTCGTATCACCATTATGAGCACTTCTAATGTGTTCTATCAATCTGGGGCAGCCTTTGCCTGTCTTGATAGAATTAAAGTGTTCTCTTACTCGTTCAAAGAGACATCTAATAGTTTTACCGATGTAGAAACGTCCACATGTGCACAACAATAAAGACATGGTAAGAGTGGAGGAAAATTTCTCACAGGATTACCTCTTGAGGGGTGATAACCAGAAAAAAGATAAGGATGCAGATCCGGTTAGGGGTACTAGATTTGCGTTCTCCTTTAAATACAGCCCCATGGCTGATCGCATCCGATCAGTCATATTTAAAAACTGGGATGTTTTGATGAGGGACGCAACTCTAAATGAGCTGACAGGACAGACCCCTCGTCTCCTTTAGAAGGAGTCACACTGTCAAGGATAAACTCGTTAGGAGTAGGCTCCAAAAAGACAGTAGGAAGAACTGGCTTAAAAGTAGTCTACCAAAAGGCAATTACAGATGCGGAAACTGTTCACTTTGCACTAATAATTCACAGAAAAGGAGTATTGAATTTGCTGGTACCCGGCATATAGTCAATACCTTCATTAACTGCCGCAGTACTTATGTAGTTTACTTATTGTTGTGCACATGTGGACGTTTCTACATTGGTAAAACTATTAGATGTCTCTTTGAACGAGTAAGAGAACACTTTAATTCTATCAAGACAGGCAAAGGCTGCCCCAGATTGATAGAACACATTAGAAGTGCTCATAATGGTGATACGAGTTGTATCTCTTTTTCTGGATTGGAAATTGTATCCACGCCCCCACAAGGGGGAGATAGACACCGCCTCTTGTTGCGGAGAGAGGCCAAATGGATATTACGTACACAAGCCCTAGGGGAACTAGGACTGAACGACAGAAATGATTTAAGTCCTTTTTTGTAATATCCCAAACATGCACAGTTCTTTGCTGCCCAGTATGTGTTCATTCCTTGGATATCACACCTGCATTGTTTTTATATTGTTTCAATATGTATTTTGTCTCAGCCATCTCCTTTACACTGACGTGGCCCGGGTTGTCAGTTTCCATGGCAACGGTCCACGCCAGCATTTAAAAAGGAGGAGTGCGCTAGCACGCATTGACGTACAGCCAGATGAAGCGCATTTAGCGCGAAACGGCCGCCGCTGATCAATGCGTGTCTTGAACCGTCTGCCCCCTGCCTGATGTACCCCTGGATTAAATAAAGCTGCATATCTTTTTGACTACACACCGGTGAGTGCCGCTACTTTCTTCCGTTCTATATTACCTTCATTTTGCAGAGTTCCCTCCGGGTTTTGCCCACATAGCGTTTACCGCACTCTCAGGTCAGGAGGTAGATCACCCCTACGCTACGGCAATTGATGAACTGCTTAATCAAGTGGACATTGTCTAGAGGGTCCACCGCAAAAGATTTGCCCTTGACCAACCAACCACAGAAACTACAGTGACCACATTTGTAGCAGCCTGTGGTTTCTCTGTCCAGCCAAGTCCCTTGGTTAACAGCGGGACTGAAATGGCTGTGCACAAGTTTGTCCCTTAGGTTTGTCCCCCTTCTGAATGTCACCGAGGGGTATGGGCTCAATACTTCGGCTAGGTCGGGGTCCATCAATAGAGTCTCCCAGTTGCGACCTAAGATGCCCTTTACTTGAGTTGCTGCCGAGTCAAAAGTGCCTATTATCCGCATAGTTGTTTGTGGGTCATTGTTGGAGCGTGTAGTGGGATGTAGGAGAGCAGTACGAGTACGTCCTAGGGCCCTTTGGTAGGCTTGTCTAAGCGTCCTGTCAGGATAGCCACGTTCACGAAACCTAGCCCTCATGATAGTTGCCTGACGTTTAAATTCGCTTAGTTTGAAATAATTTCGTCTGAGACGAATATACTGTCCAAAGGGAATTCCCCGCTATATAAGTGGGGCGGGTGGCAGCTGTCCCACCTAAGTAAGGAATTAGTTGCCATGGGTTTGCGGTAGATGGTTGTCCGCAAACCATCCACTTTATCCCTAGAAATGGAGATGTCTAAAAAAGGAAGATTATCTTTTGTAATGGAGGAAGGGAACTTAAGTCCAATAGAGCTCCTGGACCAAGCTGGTAAATTGCCCTTCAATCCCGCTCCACAAAATGATGATATCATCTATGTAGCGAGACCAAAGGGCAACATGTCCAGCAAAACGGCAGGGCGCATCCCCAAATACCACTGTTTCCTCCCACCAGCCTAGGAGCAAGTTGGCATAGGAGGGCACAAGGAAGCTGCCCATGGCCGTACCCCTGAGCTGGTGGTAGGTGCGGCCATTAAACAGGAAATAATTATTGGTAAGAACGAATTGCAATAGCTCTAAGAGAAAATCACTATGTGCCGTGTACTGACAGCCCCTCGCTTTTAGAAAATGTGCGGCCGCCTCCAGGCCCTTGTCGTGGGGGATCGAAGAGTATAGTGCCTCCACGTCAATTGATGCCAAGTACCAATCGGGTTCGATACAAATGTGCTCCAGTTTAGTCAGCAGGTCCCCAGTATCCCTTACATATGAGGGTAAGGCTTGTACAAACGGACTGAGGAGGCGGTCCACATAGATGCCCACATTCTGCGAGAGGCTCCCCACCCCTGACATGATGGGACGTCCCCTCACAGGTACCGCGTCCTTGTGGACTTTAGGTAAACAGTAAAACGTTGCTGTCACCGGATTGGGGGGGGGGTATAGAAATTAAAGCTCCTCTCCATTGATAAGTTGGGCAGTCTTGGCATTAGTTAGTATTGCACGCAATTCGCTTTGGTATCTCAGGGTTGGGTTGCTCGGCAGGGTTTCATAACCCTGTTTGTCATTCAGGATGGCCAGGCACATCACTTTGTATGCCGAGGTGTCCATCAAGACAATATTTCCTCCTTTATCTGAGGGTTTTATAATTATGTCTTTGTCCCCTTCGAGTGACTTGATGATACCCCTCTCTTCTCTGCTGCAGTTGAACTGAGTAGAGGCGGATTCAAGAGAGCAGAGTTCAGCTATAGTTTGTTTCACAAACACATCTATACAGGAAACTTCTCCCACTGGAGGCATTTTGGTACTTTTCTTTTTGAGGTCTGTGAAGAGACCTCTCCCCTCGGAATTAGTGGGTACTGTGTCCAGATTATACAGTAGATAGACATCGCCAAGAATCTCCACCGGGGTGCCCAGATCACGGCTTTCCTTATGATCTTTAAGTCTAAAATGCTTGTGCCATTTAAGCTTCCGGGCAACCCTTGTGGGCTTATGGATTGGATCTATGGGGATGATAGGGGTGGTTCCTACACTGATGTGTGAGACACTACCCAATATTCCCTTCGGCAAGGGTGATGCCTACTTGATGGTGGACATTCATCCTACCCCACGGTCCCCTTTTCCTGTATTGCCCCTGCTTATACATTTTATAGTGAGATGCTTGTTCGGCTGGTGTAGAATGTGACAATCGGACATTCACGATGATCGACGCATGCGCTGAGAATCGTGTAATCTGAGATGTTTTAATTGCACATTGGTAATTTTTTATGCATATATACTGGTCATTTGGTCCTGTTTCTTTGCTTGAAAAAGGCTCTGGTATTGAGCCGAAATGTTGCCTTGCCACATGGGTGAATAAAGTTTTCTCCATTGGCAAGGCAACTCCAAGTCTGGAGTGCTGCCCACTTTTTGTACCCTGCATATTGGGTGAGCTTATTCCCATTGGGCTGTGCATCCATTTTTTCCTCACGATTCTTGTCGGTGATGCCATTTTTTCCATATATATATATATATATATATCACACAAAGAAAAACAGCAGCACTTATTAGTAAAATCTGGTGCAAAATCCTCAGACCATGGGCACGTCGGTCATCAATGGTTGTAGTTTTCCAAAAACAGAGGGGAATAAAGCGGGTCATTTTACCTTTACATTGGAGTGCTGCCTCTTTTTTGGAATACTATATATATAAATATATATATATATATATATATATACATATTTATACTGTGTATATATGGGTGGGGATTCGCTCTGGTAGACAGGGTATGCGGAAGCAGTACAGAGGCAAATTCCAGTTCTTAAATCAAACTTCCGTGTTTATTCACACATAAGGCAAAAACAAAATGTCACTTTGCCGTCTTGCTGTTAGTTCACACACAATGGAAAGTTCACATAGCAAAAAATCACCTTGCTGGCAGTTCTACCTCCAGCAGTCCATAGCAGGCTTTTGGTGGTCCTGTTTCCCTTAAACATGGGTCAGCTCTCCAGCACGGCACAAGCCTCAGTTCCCAGGACACACACACACCTTGCTGCTGAGCCCAGCTGTCATTTAAGGACAGCTAGGTGCTTCCAAAACCCGGACCAGCATTTAAAAAACAGTACAGTGTTTGACCCCACCTGGCTGAAAATCATACCAGCAGCACACGCTAGGAGGAAAATGCCTGTTTTCCCAGACCATACCCTTCACTGTGTCACATACCCCGCCACTTTGTTCAACCCTGAGGGGGTGAACACTCTCCAGACAATGTACTCGGGAAAGGGGTATCCGTGATTCCCTGACACCCGGCCTGCCCTATGTTCCACTGTAAATTTTAAGTTCTGTAGGGAAAAGAACCATCGGGTGACCCGGACATTTCTGTCTTTGGGCTTGCTCATCCACTTGAGAGGGGAGTGGTCGGTCACCAAGTGGAATTTTCTCCCCAACAAATAATAGCTGAGAAACTCGAGTGTCCACTTGATAACCAGTCACTCTCTCTCCACTATACTGTACCTGGTCTCGGATGGGGTGAGCTTACGGCTGAGGAAGACAACGAGATGCTCCTCCCCGTTGACTTCCTGGGACAGTACAGCACCGAGGCCTACTTCAGAGGCATCTGTCTGTACTATAAATTCACGCTTGAAGTTGGACATCACCAAAAACAGGGGCCCACACAGGGCCGACTTCAAAGCGGAGAACACCTTTTCTTCCCAATCATCTGAGTGAACCATCACCGACTTATGTCCCTTCAGGAGCCCTGTCAATGGTGCAGCTATCGTAGAAAAGTGGGGGACAAACCTCATATAATAGTTCACCATCCCCAGGAACGACTTTACTTGCCTAGAGGTGACAGGTCGAGGCCAATTCCGTATTCCCTCTATTTTGTTTACTTGGGGTTTGATGACTCCGTGCCCAATGACATACCCTAGGTATTTAGTCTCCTCTAACCCTATTGAACATTTCTTTGGGTTAGCTGTTAGTCCAGCCTTTCAAAAGGAGTCCACTACAGCCTGTACTTTGGGCAAGTGACTTTTACAGTCGGTGCTGTGAATTACAATATTATCCAGGAAACTGCCGATGTGGACGAAGCAAAATGTCCATTAGACTTTTAAAAGTGGCGGGGGCTCCATGCAGACCAAAGGCTAACACCTTATACTGATACAGCCCCTCAGGCGTTATGAAGGCAGTTTTCTCTTTGGCAGCCTCCGTTAAGGGCACCTGCCAGTAGCATTTCGTGAAGTCCAAAACAGAAAAATACAGTGCTTGTGTAACATCCCAGAGTATGTCACTAAACTCTGTCTCCCTGCTACAACATGCCAGGTGCATATTTCTTATCATCTTGTTTAATCTAGCTTTGCATTTTCCTGTATATGTACTTTCCAGGCTTGTATCATGTATTTGCTGTAATTTCCCTGTCCACCAGCAGGTGGCAGCAATATGTAAGCAGACCAAGGTTAGTTAGCATATCTAGTCTGGAATAATCAATTCCAGTCTAGGCTCCCCTGTGTGAGCAGAAGTGGGATTGCCCCACGTCCTGTCTCATGAAGAGGAGAAGGAAGTATAGTCAGTGTACCAGCCACCCCCTGCTGGGGTAGGTTGTGTTGGTAGGAGCTCCCAGAACCAGGGATCCCAACCCTGGATCCCGCCTCGGCTGAGGATCCATCTTCCCAGCTTGAGTCATCTACCTCAGCTGGTTGACAAGCAAGCAACCCTCCAGAACTACAGATCTCCAGGACAATATCATTCCCTGCGAGCAGTCCTGTGAGTGCCATATCCATAGTCCAGGAGAAGCCAAATTCCTCCTCAGCTAGTCAGGCCCATACCAAGCAGAAGACAGACAGAGCAGAAGACTAATACCTGCCAGAGTCTCTAGGCATATGATCAGAAGCAGAATACATATAGATTCCTGCCACATATTGCCAATACCTGCTGGGACCCAAGACTATTGCTGTAACTCATATGGATCCATGTTGCCATCCTTTAAGTAAAGACAATTTGGATTACATCCCCTGTCTGGTTCTCAATCATTCCATCATAACTCCTATTGACTACACTCAATTTATTGCAAGTGAGCCAGGATCCAGGCGTCCAGCCGTACCAAGGTAGGAGACACCGTTGACACTACCATATCTGCTATACAGAGATATTATCCCCCTCTGGCATTCCTCACCTGGTACGTGAGCTATAACATCTTAAAGGGCCCTGCTACAGTACCTGTGCAAGCTGCAATTGGCGTCACAAACTATTACACTTATATACTGACCCACTGCATAGCTGACCCACTGTACCGGTGTCCTGCTCATTGCACTTGTCCTAACTTCTCGATTAGCTCATCCACCCGGGGCATGGGATATGCATAGAATTTAGATATCTCGTTAAGCTTACGAAAATGGTTACAAAACTGTAACGTCCCGTCCGGCTTGGGTATTTAGATTATAGGACTAGCCACTCACTTTTAGACTCCTCGATGACGTCTAGCCGCAACATTAGCTGCACTTCCTTTGAGATGGCTTGTCGCCGAGCATCGGGTACCCGGTATGGCTTTAATCAGACTTTTGCCTTAAGGCTCAGTGACAATGTCATGCTGAATTGTGGAGGTCCGAGAACACAGTAAATTAATATGGTAAACCTGCTCCAGCTTTTTTTGCCCTGGCTGGTGTACCTTGTAATTTACCTCTCCAACTTTCTCGAGCACCTCGTAGGGCCCCTGCCACCTAGCCAGGAACTTACTGTCCATGGTCGGTACCAGAACCAAAACACGATCACCCGGGTTAAAGATCTGGACCCGGGCCTGCCGATTATAGATCCGAATTTGTTATTGCTGAGCTACCTCCATATGCTCCCTAACAGGAGGCAACACTGTCTCTATCCTTTCTTGCCTCTTGGTAATGTACTCAAGGACAGTTTTGTGCGTAGTAGGTTGCTGTTACCACGCCTCTTTGGCTACGTCCAACAAACCACGAGGATGTCTGCCATATAGCAGTTCGAAGGGCGAGAACCCAGTAGAGGCCTGGGGTATCTCTCGCACAGGGAACATGAGATAGGGCAGAAGAAGGTTCCAGTCCTTCCCATCTTTAGACACCACCCTTTTTAACATGCTTTTTAATGTTTGGTTAAAACTGTCTACCAGACCGTCTGTTTGCGGATAATAAATGGACGTCCGTAGTTGCTTTATGTTCAGTAACTTACACAGTTCCCTCATAAACTTGGACATAAAAGGGGTCACTTGGTGAGTCAGAACCTCTTTAGGTAGTCCTACTTGGGAAAACATCTACATTAACTCCTTAGCTATGAGTTTAGCTGATGTATGTCGCAGTGGCACCACTTCCGGCTACCGAGTGGCGTAGTCTAGGATGACCAAGATATGTTGTTACCCTCTAGCGGACTTCGGTACTGGGCCTATGAGATCCATAGCCATTCTCTAAAATGGCACCTCAATGATCGGGGAGGTACTAAGGGACTGCAGAAAAGGTGCTGGGGGCTAGTTGTCTGGCAGGTTGGGCAAGACTTACAAAATTCTTCTCTAAACACACTGGGCCAGTAAAACCGCTGTAGTATACGGTCCTGTGTTTTCTGCATTCGCAGATGACCTCCGAGAACGTGTTGGTGGGCTACATCTAACACGAGTTTGCAATAAGCCTTGGGCACCACCAACTGTTCAATATGCTCACCCGTAGTTGGTTTACCCGATACAACATATTCTGTTGAACCACAAAATGGGGAAACACCATCTTGGTCCCAGGTTGTTGTGGTTCACCATCAACTATTAATACATTTTCCCAGGCTCAGGATAGGGCTGGATCCCAGTGTTGTGCGGTACCAAAATTATCCCCGGAGATATTGAGGTCTTCCAAATTAGGACCCAGCAGCAAGTCCTCCACATCTCCCACCATTACACTCAGCGGTATTGTTCCCCCTCTTCCACCAAAGTGGCGGTCACCCCTACCGCTAGCCCTTCGACCTCAGATTCCCAGGTTTCTGGCCTTCGACCTAAACAAGGCCACTCTACTGGGCTTACCCCTGACTCATGGGTATCAGTAACCCTCACAGCAGGCCACAGGGTCAAGAAGCCCGGGAAGTCTCTCCCTATTATGAGGTCATAGTGTAGATTTGTGACGACGGCTACCATGTGGATCCACCTACCGACCACCGTGTTTAGAGACACCAGCGCGGTGGGGTTGTTTTTTTGGTCTCCGTGGATGCACATCACCCCTACTTTCTGGACAGTATACTAAGCAGATCGCACCAGGGTAGCCCTTACTAGGGTCACCAGACTTCCTGAGTCCAGCAGAGCCTCCGCTGGAGTGTCTCCAACTTCCACCTGGCACAAATGATCTAGAGAGTCTGGGGTACCTGTTGTACACAGCTTCCTGGCATATAGCAACTGACGGTAGCCATAGTTAGTGTCCTTGGGCACAATCCGATGGGGACAGTCAGCCCTTACATGGCCAGGCTCTTGACACCTCCAGCAGACTATCAGAGCCAGGTCCACAATAGGTACATCCTGGGGGGATTTTATCAGCTCAAACTTCCTCACCTGGGGTTAAGATTTCCGGGGTTTGACTGGCCCCCTCCTGAAAGAACCCCATTTAAATTCCTGGTAGCCTCACAGCGTTCCACCAGATTCACCATCTCAAGGGCATTGCCAAGAGACACCAGGCCGATCCAGTGCTGGAGAGGGGGTGGCAAATCCTTCCAGAACCTATCAGCTAACAGATGATCCAGCATAGCAGTGGGGCTTCGCACATCAGGTTGTAGCCACTTTTGCAAGAGGTGAAGTAAGTTATAATATTGGGGTCTCACAGGCTTAGCCGTTCACCCCCCAGTCTTGCCATAATCTCACCCTTGACTTTCTGGTAGTCGGCCACCTGATCATCCGGCAGGTTGAAATACACCTGCTGGGAATCGGATGTCAGGAACGGAGCGACGACCTCAGCCCACTGATCTCGGGGTAGATTCTCCCTTGGGTGCTACCTTCTCATACATGGACAGGTAGGTTTCGATGTCATCTGGGGGTGTCATCTTAGGGATCTCTGCACGGACCGCTTTCCGAACATCATGGACACTCTGGGATGCTCCTGCCGTCTGTAAATCCATCACGTGTTGTAACAGAAGCTGGTTTGTTTCTTGCTGGTGTTGGTTAGCCTCCATGAGAGCTTTCATTACAGTTTCCATTTTGTCATGTGACACAGGTTTGAATTTAGCTGGTTTAATCCAGGACATTCAGCTGTACCCAAAAGCAAAAATATTTAGGTGTTTATGCCAGCTTCTCTGCACGTGCATCCTCCACCAATTATGGGGATTCGCTCTGGTAGACAGGGTATACGGACGCAGTACAGAGGCAAATTACCAGTTCTTAAATCAAACTTCCGTGTTTATTCACACATAAGGCAAAAACAAAACTTCACTTTGCAGTCTTGCTGTTAGTTCACACACAATGGAAAATCCATATAGCAAAAATCACCTTGTTGGCAGTTCTACATCTAGCAGTCCATAGTAAGCTTTTGGCCTGATTCCCCTAAACATGGGTCTCAGCCCTCCAGCACAGCACAAGCCTCAGACCCCATCACACACACCTTGCAGCTGAGCCCAGCTGTCTTTTAAGGACAGCTAGGTGCTTCCAAAACCCGGACCAGCACTTAAAATCCAGTCCGGTGTTTGACCCCACCTAGCTGCAAATCAGCCCAGCAGCACACGTTTCCAGTCATATTTTTATATTCTTGATTCTTGAAAATGTGAATTAAATCTCTTTCCAAAAGTATCTTGCCAGCTCACATGCTAGCTCATAAACTAGAAACACATGTGATTGTCAAGCAGCCAGTCCAATGCTTGCAATAATCTTTGCTGAATCAGTGTATTTGACTGTAAAAGTAAAATGATAAACTTTAGTATATTCCTATCACGTACGAGTAAATGTAAAAAACATTTACCTTAAATGTTTTACTAGGCGCTTCCATTTGGAAAGTCTGCAGGTATTTTACAGTAAACCTACTGGAAGGAATAAGTAGAGGCTAAAATAATTATTAAAGAAGAACTCCCAACAAAAATGTTATTTTCTGACCTGTTAGAAAGGTACATGATGTAATCTGTAGTGAAGGTATTGTTCTTACCAGTGGCTGTATTTGTGAGTTATAACCTCCCTTCTGCTTCTCACCTGTGTCATGTGACCAGCAGTCAGACTTTCCAAATAACACAGCATCTTATGTGTGGACAGGAAGTCAGTTTCTCTATGTATTCCTATGGGAGCCTCAATGTCAGGAATGAATAGAGATGTAACTGACTTGCTGTCCAGTGTCAGTTGGAGATCAGAGTTGGTCACATGACATCACTTTCTAGCAGGTCAGAGAATAAACATTTTGCCAGGAGTTCTACTTGAAGGTTTTTTTTTAAACTAAGGGGGAAATTTATCATAGAACAGTGTTTTACACTGGTCTATGATATCCCCTTGCACTGCAACTGTATCTAGTTTATGACAAGGCTCACGTCTCATCCTAAATCTAGCTGTAATAGATTTCAGTCTACTTCTATCCTATAAAAGTAGCATAGAAGGCCCCGCCATTGTCCCCCACACCCCCTTGAGAAAGTGGCTAGGGCATTGGTGAAATTCCACTTGTGTAAAAAAAAATTTAACTATGTTTTAATTTTTTTGGGGGAAGCAGGAAAACTGTCATGAGGAGAATGATACATTACTTCTAGGTACTTATGACCTACTGTAGAACAGCTGTTCATGTGGTCCTGCTGTGTTCTGTTCATTGTATTCACTTTAGTTGTAATACAGATGTAGCAAATGTTAACTTTACACCACATAACGTGTTAGTTACTCTGCTGCACTAAACCTTAAATTGACACAACACAACAAAAGCCAAGTGAAGTACTAAAGATTGATCTAATTGTATATTTAAAGGGGTTCTGCACTTTCAATTAACTGATGATCTATCCTCTGGATAGATCATCAGCTTCTGATCGGCGGGGGTCCGACACCCGGGACCCCCGCCGATCAGCTGTTTGAGAAGGCAGCGGCGCACCAGCAGCGCCGCGGCCTTCTCACTGTTTACCGCCGGGCCGCCCGCCCACTGACGTCACGACTTGTATCAATTAGAGTGGGCGCGGCTAAGCTCCATTTAAGTGAACAGAGCTTAGCCGCGCCCACTCTAGTTGATACAAGTCGTGACGTCAGTGGGCGGGCGGCCCGGCGGTAAACAGTGAGAAGGCCGCGGCGCTGCTGGAGCGCCGCTGCCTTCTCAAACAGCTGATCGGCGGGGGTCCCGGGTGTCGGACCCCGCCGATCAGAAGCTGATGATCTATCCAGAGGATAGAACCCCTTTAATCTGACAATTTAACATCTGCTACATCTGTACCTATAGATTTAAATTAAGGATGAGTGAACAAATTCTACCTGTCCGGAATTCATCCCAAACTTCGCAAAAAGGCTATGCTGTAGTTGTAAAAAGGAAAACTATGCTGTAGTTGTGAAAAACTCAGCTTTTTTAATCCTTTTGGAAAGAAAAATGAATTTTATATGTTTTTCACATGTGGATCTCTCTCTTGATTTGCCTGAAATTAATTGCAAAAATGTTGGGGTTTGTTAGGATCCAAAATGTTGGTAACATTTAGGATGGATTCCAAATTTATAGAATTAATTTGTTCATCTGTAGTATATACTGTATATTTGGCATACAATACTGTCAACCAGCGCTACACCACGTGGAATTCGCAGCGGTGTATTGGCAGTCCCGTAACTTGCCAATAAAGTAATGTGCAAACCAGTTGCACACAACGCAGATAAGTACCTGTAAATAATAGTGTAACACCGCGCGCTATAGTAAAACTAATACCGAAAAAATTACATAGACCGCTCTCCTCTTTATCACGTACTATGCAAACTGCTATAGATAATATATTTGAGTCCGGGTCCTACCTTCACTCAGATGTATCTACCGCGTTGTAGTGTTCCGTGATGGTCCACGTGTCTGTTCTGTGTTTGATGCAGGGCAGGAGACGTGGATCCAGGGGAGGATGGCTGTGGCGTCGGTTTTGTATTAAGGCACTAGGATATAGTTCGCCCCGGCCGGTAGCAAACTACACCGGTTACCTGTTTTTGATTAAAGCTCACGTCTGAGCTGGTGACGTCACCGCTGGTAAGCTACGGGTAGCAGTGGAGATCAATCCTACGCGTTTCAAGTGCAGCGGCACTCTTCCTCAGGGAATGTTACCTCCACTGCATTACTGCTTGTTATTTATAGTCCGTGCTGTCCATCCTTCCCACCCCTTTGTCTCTGTACTTATTCAAAACCAAATAGTTCAATTTCTGAGTTAAGGCCTTTGGGCAACATGGTATCCAGGTGAAATATCCATTCTGTTTCTTTTTTCGATTGTTTCTTAATGTAGTCTCCTCCTCGGGCATCTAATTCTACTTTGTCTATGCCCATAAAGGACATACCTTCTAATTGTCCTCCATGTTCCTCCGTAAAATGCCTAGATAGGGGATGCCCTATAGATTTTTTCTTTATATTATATATATGTTCGCTAATGCGTTTTTTCAATTTTCTCTTAGTGCGTCCAATATATAACTTATTACAGGGACATTTGATGGCATAAATAACCCCTTCTGTATTGCACGAGATGTGGCTCCTTATTTTTTGTTCAAAAGTGCCCTCAAGGTTTTTTATGTGCTGCATTTTTACAGTGTTTTTAGCTGTACTTTTACATGGGGCACATATTTTGCAGGGAAAAAATCCTTGCGGAAGATTGGTTTTTATATTTGCCTTTCTCCCCACAATTCCTGCACCTTTACTGGTCGAGGCAATCTTACTACCTATATTGGTTGCCCTTTTATATATGAAGACCGGTCTTGTTGGTATGAGGTTGCCTACAATTTTGTCTTCTTTTAGTATGTCCCAATACTTTCCTACGATTTTTTTGAGGATATAGGATTGTGTGTTATATGGGATTATAATGGGTGGTATTTTATCTTTCATTTCTATTTCTTTCTGTTTTTTATCTTCATTTTTCTTTGTTATTAATTTTTCTCTTTCTATCATTTTTATTTCTTTTTTCTGACATTCCACTACATCCACATTATATCCTTTTGCTATAAACTTTTTTCCTAGGATCTCTGCCTCTTTCTCGTATTCATTAATTTCTGTACAATTTCTTCTTAGGCGAAGGAACTGACTTCTAGGGATATTATCCAGCCATCTAGGCAAATGACAACTCTCTCTATTAATATAGCTGTTTGAGTCTGTGGGTTTTGAATATGTTTTTGTGCTAATACAATCCCCTGTAACATAGATAGTGAGATCTAAAAAATTAATTTCATCGGTACTGTGCGTCAACGTAAAATCCAAATAAAATTCATTTTTATTAATGTCTTCTAAAAATAATTTAAGTGCACATTCCCCTTTATCCCAAATAAAAATAACATCATCGATGAAGCGCCGCCAGAGGACGAGGCCCGCCCGGAGCTCGCCGTTGGGGTGGATATGATCCGCCTCCCACCGCCCAACGTATAAATTTGCGAACCCCGGTGCGAACCTCGTCCCCATCGCGGCCCCCCATGTCTGCAGATAAAATTCCTCCTTATACTTAAAATAATTTTTTTCCAATATAAATAAAATGCATTCCCCTATGAACTCTATTTGGACACTATCAAGTTCACTTTTCTGATATAAAAAATGTTTGGCTGCTGCGCATCCTGTTTGGTTTTCAATGATGGAATACAAGGATTTTACGTCTAACGTACCTATTATGTATCCTTCTTTCCATTTTATGTCTTGTAAAATTTGCAATACATGATTCGTATCTTTTAAAAAGGAAGGTAGCATTTGTGCGCACGGCTGTAGGAATTGATCTATATACTTAGATAATGTACTGGTCAGGCATTCTATCCCAGATACAATCGGTCTACCTGGGGGTCTCTGTGTATCTTTATGAATTTTCGGATTTTGGTAGAAAATTGCTATTTTTGGATTTTTTATGTCTATGTATATACTTTCGTTTTTATTTAGGATGCCTTTCATTTTGCCTTTTTGTATCAATTGTTTTAAGTCTTTTTTGTAGTCCTCTGTGGGATCTTTTTTAAGGTGTTTATATGTTTTTTGATCACCCAAGATATTTAAGACCTCTTTCTCATAATCATCATTGTTTAGTATCACAATGCCGCCCCCCTTGTCTGCGGGGCGGATGATGATTTTATTGTTTTGTTGCATATTCCGTATTGCATCTCTTTCTGCCTTAGTTGTATTACCCATATGATTTTTTCTATATTTATTGACATCTTTAGCTTTTCTTATTTCTCTAGTAACTAAATTTGCAAATGTGTTTATGGGTATTGAATACTCATTCAATGGATCGAATCTAGACTTTGTTTTCAAATTTGTGTGTATATATATATTCTCATTGGCATCTTGATTATGTCTCTTTATTATATTGTTTTTCTCTTTTTTCTTATAATATCTTTTTAACGCCAATTTTCTCATAAATTTCCTTATTCCCAGAAATACAGAAGGGGGTTATTTATGCCATCAAATGTCCCTGTAATAAGTTATATATTGGACGCACTAAGAGAAAATTGAAAAAACGCATTAGCGAACATATATATAATATAAAGAAAAAATCTATAGGGCATCCCCTATCTAGGCATTTTACGGAGGAACATGGAGGACAATTAGAAGGTATGTCCTTTATGGGCATAGACAAAGTAGAATTAGATGCCCGAGGAGGAGACTACATTAAGAAACAATCGAAAAAAGAAACAGAATGGATATTTCACCTGGATACCATGTTGCCCAAAGGCCTTAACTCAGAAATTGAACTATTTGGTTTTGAATAAGTACAGAGACAAAGGGGTGGGAAGGATGGACAGCACGGACTATAAATAACAAGCAGTAATGCAGTGGAGGTAACATTCCCTGAGGAAGAGTGCCGCTGCACTTGAAACGCGTAGGATTGATCTCCACTGCTACCCGTAGCTTACCAGCGGTGACGTCACCAGCTCAGACGTGAGCTTTAATCAAAAACAGGTAACCGGTGTAGTTTGCTACCGGCCGGGGCGAACTATATCCTAGTGCCTTAATACAAAACCGACGCCACAGCCATCCTCCCCTGGATCCACGTCTCCTGCCCTGCATCAAACACAGAACAGACACGTGGACCATCACGGAACACTACAACGCGGTAGATACATCTGAGTGAAGGTAGGACCCGGACTCAAATATATTATCTATAGCAGTTTGCATAGTACGTGATAAAGAGGAGAGCGGTCTATGTAATTTTTTCGGTATTAGTTTTACTATAGCGCGCGGTGTTACACTATTATTTACATATACTGTATATTTATGTATATATCCTTATGCTTCATAGATCAATTCCCCCCTATTATTTTTCCATTAGTTTTTGGTGGTAGCCTTAAACTGTTCAATCAGTGCTCTTTCATAATAAGATTCCCCCTTAGTGGTAGCTTCAAACTCTTCAATCAGTGCCTTTTCATAATTACATTTTCCTCTTGTGGTTGCCTCAAACTGTTCAAGTTGTGCTTTTTCATAATATGATTTTTTTGCTGGTGGTTGCCTCAAACGGTTCAATCCGTGCTTTTTCATAATAAGATGCTGTGCTTGTATCCTCACAGTGAAAGAGGCCTGCATGTTAATACATACTGGATGGATGTACTGCATTTGCAGTTATTGTTATATACATTAGTATATAGAGTAGACAGATCAAGGAAATGCCCGCAGAAATGCTTTTGTGGAGAACTGAGGTCACACAAACAAAACTCTTCTATGGGATAAATATGTGTGGTTTTCAAATACAACAAGTCTTACAAATCATATTCACATTCATGTACCATATGGATATATATATTCAGAAATTCCCCTCACGCGGATGCCAACCGGTGTCCGTCTGAAGTTTTAGCCTTTCAATAATTAAACTTTTTAACCTGCCAAATGGTTGTGTCATTGTGCCAAAAGATGTCTGTTCCAGGTCGGGCTTTTGTGGTTTAACTGTCCAGCACCCTTTCTTATGATGTCCATTAGCTTGTCTGTGACAACTGCAATATTTTATCTGAATGCCCATTTGCTAGCATCGCAAAAACCATATAGACTAGCTATCCCAAAAAAGTATCTCTGACTTCAGACAAAACAAAAAAAAGAAAAAAGACAAAAACTAAGGAACAATATCTGTCCACCTACAGTACAGACCAAAAGTTTGGACACACCTTTTCATTCAAAGAGTTTTCTTTATTTTCATGACTATGAAAATTGTAGATCCACACTGAAGGCATCAAAACTATGAATTAACACACGTGGAACAAGTGTGAGACAACTGAAATATGTCATATTCTAGGTTCTTCAAAGTAGCCACCTTTTGCTTTGATTACTGCTTTGCACACTCTTGGCATTTTCTTGATGAGCTTCAAGAGGTAGTCACCTGAAATGGTTTTCACTTCACAGGTGTGCCCTATCAGGTTTAATAAGTGGGATTTCTTGCCTTATAAATTGGGTTGGGACCATCAGTTGCATTGAGGAGAAGTCAGGTGGATATATAGCTGATAGTCCTACTGAATAGACTGTTAGAATTTGTATTATGACAAGAAAAAGCAGCTAAGTAAAGAAAAACAAGTGGCCATCATTACTTTAAGAAATGAAGGTCAGTCAGTCAGCCGAAAAATTGGGAAAACTTTGAAAGTAAGGGCTATTTTACCATGAAGGAGAGTGATGGGGTGCTGCGCCAGATGACCTGGCCTCCACAGTCATCGGACCTGAACCCAATCGAGATGGTTTGGGGTGAGCTGGACCGCAGAGTAAAGGCAAAAGGGTCAAAAAGTGCTAAGCATCTCTGGGAACTCCTTCAAGACTCTTGGAAAACCATTTCAGGTGACTACCTCTTGAAGCTCATCAAGAGAATGCCAAGAGTGTGAAAAGCAGTAATCAAAGCAAAAGGTGACTACTTTGAAGAACCTAGAATATTACATTTTTCCATTTGTTTCACACTTGTTTGTTATGTATATAATTCCACATGTGTTAATTCATAGTTTTGATGCCTTCATAGTCATGAAAATAAAGAAAACTCTTTGAATGAGAAGGTGTGTCCAAACTTTTGGTCTGTACTGTATGTCACCTACAGAAAATAATAATAAATAGAATAACCACATAACAAATAAGAAAAAGCTGCTCTCACCTGCTCCTTCTCTGCTGTGAGCACGGAAAAAAAACGTACCTGGATACGGATAACTTAAAGTCCAAACGAAAAGCAAAATCCAGCTCAATCTCGCAGAGGTAAAATCCGCACTTTATTGAAGCGGTATAAAAATACATCCAGGAGAAACAATCTTAGTCTACGTGTTTCGGGCTACTCAGAGTGTAAGCCCTTACATTTCACCTCTGCGAGATTGAGCTGGAATTAGCTTTTCGTTTGGACAATAAATAGAATAACCACTTAAATGCAAATTGCGCACCTTAAGTAATGAAGGGTACTGAGAATCATTCTTATGATTATTACACTTTAGTAAGTAATATAGATTCCAGGAATATAAAGGAGTAACAAAGAAAAAAGTTGACAAAATAGAAAATGGAGTTTAGCTTTGGCAAACTTTGCAGTTGCTTCACTCAGCAAATCATGGAGATTCTACTTAGTATCTCTTTCCCCTATAGAAAAAAAAAGACATGACAGACAGCCAGGGAAGCATACCAAGAAAAATAACTAGAGCATGTGTTTCTAGATGAGTTTACATAACTTATCACTAGAGAAAAAGAATAGCCACAAAGTATTCATGGAAATATTATCTGGAGAGAAGAAATACAGCCTGGTTTTTTAATACAAATATTTTTTTACTCATATATTCTCTACATCCCTATCGGGTGAAGGAAAACCAGAATTCTTGATCAGTGCTTATGATTGACCCTAGCAGAAAACAGGGGTCATGTAGTTAGTGTTATTTCTTGTAGGCTAAAAAGGAATCATCTTCAAAATAACTATCAAAGAAAGCATACCGCCAAAACATAACCATTCCTTTCGTGTGAAAAACTGGCCCTCTATTCCATTATTTTTTTTTATTTTTTTATACGGTTTTGGTGCACTGTGGGTGTGGCCACTATTTATTCAGGGCATCGGGCTTCCCCTGTGTCATCACTACCTGCTCTCAAATCTCAGAGACTGTCAGATATAAAAAAAGGAAGCGCTGAGTAGAGCTGCCTGCCCATGGTGCACCAAAAACTTCATTGCATAAAACAAACATTTACAAAATGTAAACAACCACATTTTCACAAGAAAGGTATGCAGGTGGGGGGGGGGGGGGGCACCTACCATGCCATGTTTGAAACCTATTTTGGAGAGGACAGACTTCCTTATGTGCACTAAAAAGTTTTGCTCTTCATATGGAAACAGAAGATGTGGATTTCCTTTTCAGTAAAAGGGGATCACTCAGTGTATAACATCTTATAGGGCCACACGTTAGGGTCAAGAAATTATTAGCAATTTACTAAATTACTGCATTAGTCTAGAATTTCTAATAGAGAGTTGGAAGATTTTCATACTTTTCAGCAGGGTGTCTTGCTAGGTCCTTGTCTTGTGATACAGCATATATATCTCTCTCTCTTAGGGTCCAAAGGCTCAAGATTTATTATCAGAATCTTCCAGAGTCACCACTAGTGAAATTAAACGAGAGTGGGAAATGTCTAGTGCTTCACAGAAGATGTCAAATACAATGGTAGGCTTTAGCCATGTCTTTCTTAGGATAGTTTACTGCCTAATGTATTGTCATATGTCACTGTTAAAGGGGTTGTCTCACTTCAGCAAACATTTATTATGTAGAATACATGGGCGGACTGGGAACTTAAAGTGGCCCTGGAAAAATTCTAAAAGTGGCCTTGTTTTGTCGCTGGGTCCAAATTGATGGAAGGTGGGGCCAACACAAGTAGGTGGGGCCAGTAATGCCATATTGTGGCACATTATACCACCCCAACAGGGCCAAACACAAGAGTCCATCACAAAATACTGCCACCAGCAGCACAAAATACATCCCCCAAAAAATTCCACTTGCTGGCCACTCAGGTAGCCCCCTGGGCATTGACCCACCAGCAAATTTCCCTGTAAGGTTATGGCCAATCCACCCCTGGTAGACTACGTTATTACCAGGCACTTCTAATGTATTGTGATCATCCATATTGCCTCCTTTGCTGGCTTAATTCATTTTTCCATCACACTATACACTGCTTGTTTCCATGGTTATGACCACCCTGCAATCCAGCAGAAGATTGAATCAAACGCTCTGGTGGCTGGTGACAGTGGGAGAGCACATAGGCTAGTGCTTTTTCCTGTAGTGTACAAGCAGGATCACCGCTGATGGATTATAGGGTGGTCATAACCATGGAAACGAGATGTGTATAATGCAATGGGAAAATAAATCCAGCTAGCAAAGGAAGCAATATGGACAATCACAGTGCATTAGTTAATGGCTTGTACTAACTTCTTCTACATCATAAATGCTATTTGCTGAACTGAGACAACCCCTTTATTTAGGTCTTTATTTTATGATTTTTTTTTTTTTATATGAGTACAGCATAAAATGTCTCAGTTGTTCATATTCAGTGACACCTTATCAGTAGGTTGGAATAGACCAGTTTATTAGAGCAGAGCTTCTCTGGAGAACCAGCAAACACTCCCCTCCCAATCGTCCTAACGCTATGTGTAAAATGACTATTTGAAGCAATACTCTTTAATGACTGGCACTTTAATGAAACACAGAGGATGTTAATGGTGCAAGACTTCCAACATGTGCTATCAAATAACATCTATCAACTAATGGGATTGTGTGCTGTACCCTATCTACATTTTGCTGCAGGTTACATATGGATTTTCTATGGTTATCGGTTATTTCTTGTCATCTAGTGAGTAGTGCAGATTACAGGTAGGACGGCTACTGTACACCAAAGGCTAACTAATATAACACAAAAAGTTACAAAAAAATATATACTGTAAGCAGTTCAGGATTTTAATCTCTAGGAATTCTACATCATGCATTTTCAATCTAACGAGCAACAGCCAAATTTGCTATCTTGTTTAATTGCCCAGTTTCTACCAATTAGCTTGTAATAGAAGCTCTGAATTTGCTGAGCCTCTAAGCTTACCATAATTTGAGGCTACAGCATTTTAGCACCACCTACAGGCTATTTTATAATGGTTTTTGCTAGGATATTAATAGGGAATGTTGCTGCAATCCACAACTGGGTATTTGTATCAGTAACACGTATTATAATCTTTTCAGCTCCTGGAATTTGAAGAAGGATCATGTACTGTTAACTGTTTTGTAGCAACAGCAAATCTAGCTGCAGAGATTTTTCATTTTCAAATGAAACAATAATAAAATAAAACATTTCTCTAGCTATAAAATATATGGCACTGTAATTCTAAATTGCCAGATGCATACCATTGTTACTGTTTTGTTGCTATTGCTTATTACTATTATGGGCAGCACGGTGGCTCAGTGATTGGTGCCTTGCAGGGCTGCGTTCCTAGGTTCAAGTCCGACCAAGGACAACATCTGCATCGAGTTTGTATGTTCTCCCCGTGTTTGTGTGGGTTTCCTCTGGGTACTCCGCTTTCCTTCCACACTCCCTGGGAATTTAAGTTGTGATCTCCATTGTGGACAGAGTGATGTAGTGCTATATAAGTGCGTCAAATAAATAAAAGAAATATTGTACTGCACATGTACACACCTAAAGAATTATTAGGAACACCTGTTCTATTTCTCATTAATGCGACTATCTAGTCAACCAATCACATGGCAGTTGCTTCAATGCATGTAGGGTTGTGGTCCTGGTCAAGACAATCTCCTGAACTCCAAACTGAATGTCAGAATGGGAAAGAAAGGTGATTTAAGCAATTTTGAGCGTGGCATGGTTGTTGGTGCCAGACGGGCCGGTCTGAGTATTTCACAATCTGCTCAGTTACTGGGATTTTCACGCACAACCATTTCTAGAGTTTACAAAGAATGGTGTGAAAAGTTAAAAACATCCAGTATGCGGCAGTCCTGTGGGAGAAAATGCCTTGTTAATGCTAGAGGTCAGAGGAGAATGGGCCGACTGATTCAAGCTGATAGAAGAGCAACGTTGACTGAAATAACCACTTGTTACAACCGAGGTATGCAGCAAAGCATTTGTGAAGCCACAACACGCACAACCTTGAGGTGGATGGGCTACAACAGCAGAAGACCCCACCGGGTACCACTCATCTCCACTACAAATAGGAAAAAGAGGCTACAATTTGCACGAGCTCACCAAAATTGGACTGTTGAAGACTGGAAAAATGTTGCCTGGTCTGATGAGTCTCGATTTCTGTTGAGACATTCAAATGGTAGAGTCTGAATTTTGTGTAAACAGAATGAGAACATGTATCCATCATGCCTTGTTACCACTGTGCAGGCTGGTGGTGGTGGTGTAATGGTGTGGGGGATGTTTTCTGAGCACACTTTAGGCCCCTTGATGCCAATTGGCCATTGTTTAAATGCCACGGGCTACCTGAGCATTGTTTCTGACCATGTCTATCCCTTCATGACCACCATGTACCCATCCTCTGATGGCTACTTCCAGCAGGATAATGCACCATGTCACAAAGCTCGAATCATTTCAAATTGGTTTCTTGAACATGACAATGAGTTCACTGCACTAAAATGGCCTCCACAGTCACCAGATCTCAATCCAATAGAGCATCTTTGGGATGTGGTGGAATGGGAGCTTCGTGCCATGGATGTGCATCCCTCAAATCTCCATCAACTGCAAGATGCTATCCTATCAATATGGGCCAACATTTCTAAAGAATGCTATCAGCACCTTGTTGAATCAATGACATGTAGAATTAAGGCAGTTCTGAAGGCAAAAGGGGGTCCAACACCGTATTAGTATGGTGTTCCTAATAATTCTTTAGGTGAGTGTATAATACAATCAATCAAGTATTTGAAATCAATGCCTACAGTAAAAAAAAAACTCTGTAGCATAATTGAATGATTTTAAATATGAAGCTATACCCATATATCTAAAGGAACACATTGGGGGAGATTTATCAAACTGGTGTAAAGGAAAACTGGCTTAGTTGCCCATAACATCCAATAAGATTCCACCTTTTATTTTCCAAAGGAGCTCTGACAAATGAAAGGTGGAATTTGATTGGTTGCAATGAGCAACTGAGCCAGTTTTCCTTCACGCCAGTTTTGATAAATCTCCCCCATTGAGTTGAATGCAATCTTGTGACCAGCAGCTGTCACTCAATAGCGTTATAGAAAGTCTACTTATAGCTCTAGCCAAAATCTGACCAGAGATCAGACTGTCCGCTTGTAGATGATAAGGGAGGAGTTTCTTTACAGAATTAAAGTGACCCTGTAGGGGAAAAAAGCTGAAATTGTTGCTATAATTCATAATCTAATTCAGTAAAGCTGGAATGGTACTTTTACTCGAAAGAAAGGCACTCCCGCTTCCACCAAAGAACCCTTCTCCCATAACTTTGGTCAGCTGGCACCAGGACTTAGGTGTGTGTAAGGCCTTATCCACAAAGATGCATTGGATACAAAAAATATATATATTCTATGTGCATTTCCATTCTCACACCAATTAATAAATAAAGCTACTCTTATCCACAGAAATGGCAAAGAATAGGACCTGCAGTGAGTTTCTCAGCAAACAGATCTGGGGGTGGGGGGGGATTGATGTGAGCAAAGTCCCATGGAAATGAGTCTGTCAGATAGCAAATAAATAAAAATATGGTTGTGTGCATAAGCCCTTACTTGTGCTTCTGCATCATGCGGCCGCTCCTCAAAAGATGGGACATGTTGTATACTTAGCCGCAACATGTGCAGCACGGACCCATTTAAGTCAATGGGTCTGCACTATGATGCGGCATGCACGTGGCTGGCAACTGTGTTTTCAGGATCCACGGTTTGCGGACTGCAAAATGCTTACAGTCATGTGAATACGGCCTAAAACAGGATGTACTAGATATGAGACATAATCATTTAAAACAGGCATGTCCAAACTGCGGCCCTCCAGCTGTTGCAAAACTACAACTCCCAGCATGCCTGGATAGATTACAGCTATTAGGGCATGTTGGGAGTTGTAGTTTTGCAACAGCTGGAGGGCCGCAGTTTGGACATGTCTGATTTAAAACATTGAAAGCATGGGTTCAGAAAATGCATTCCAGGCTTACAAAGAGCTAAAGAGATAGGAAAATAATACACTACGTGCAGAATTATTAGGCAAATGAGTATTTTGACCACATCATCCTCTTTATGCATGTTGTCTTACTCCAAGCTGTATAGGCTCGAAAGCCTACTACCAATTAAGCATATTAGGTGATGTGCATCTCTGTAATGAGAAGGGGTGTGGTCTAATGACATCAACACCCTATATCAGGTGTGCATAATTATTAGGCAACTTCCTTTCCTTTGGCAAAATGGGTCAAAAGAAGGACTTGACAGGCTCAGAAAAGTCAAAAATAGTGAGATATCTTGCAGAGGGATGCAGCACTCTTAAAATTGCAAAGCTTCTGAAGCGTGATCATCGAACAATCAAGCGTTTCATTCAAAATAGTCAACAGGGTCGCAAGAAGCGTGTGGAAAAACCAAGGCGCAAAATAACTGCCCATGAACTGAGAAAAGTCAAGCGTGCAGCTGCCAAGATGCCACTTGCCACCAGTTTGGCTATATTTCAGAGCTGCAACATCACTGGAGTGCCCAAAAGCACAAGGTGTGCAATACTCAAAGATATGGCCAAGGTAAGAAAGGCTGAAAGACGACCACCACTGAACAAGACACACAAGCTGAAACGTCAAGACTGGGCCAAGAAATATCTCAAGACTGATTTTTCTAAGGTTTTATGGACTGATGAAATGAGAGTGAGTCTTGATGGGCCAGATGGCTGGATTGGTAAAGGGCAGAGAGATCCAGTCCGACTCAGACGCCAGCAAGGTGGAGGTGGAGTACTGGTTTGGGCTGGTATCATCAAAGATGAGCTTGTGGGGCCTTTTCGGGTTGAGGATGGAGTCAAGCTCAACTCCCAGTCCTACTGCCAGTTTCTGGAAGACACCTTCTTCAAGCAGTGGTACAGGAAGAAGTCTGCAAGGTAAGAAAAACATGATTTTCATGCAGGACAATGCTCCATCACACGCGTCCAAGTACTCCACAACGTGGCTGGCAAGAAAGGGTATAAAAGAAGAAAATCTAATGACATGGCCTCCTTGTTCACCTGATCTGAACCCCATTGAGAACCTGTGGTCCATCATCAAATGTGAGATTTACAAGGAGGGAAAACAGTACACATCTCTGAACAGTGTCTGGGAGGCTGTGGTTGCTGCTGCACGCAATGTTGATGGTGAACAGATCAAAACACTGACAGAATCCATGGATGGCAGGCTTTTGAGTGTCCTTGCAAAGAAAGGTGGCTATATTGGTCACTGATTTGTTTTTGTTTTGTTTTTGAATGTCAGAAATGTATATTTGTGACTGTTGAGATGTTATATTGGTTTCACTGGTAAAAATAAATAATTGAAGTGGGTATATATTTGTTTTTTGTTAAGTTGCCTAATAATTATGTACAGTAATAGTCACCTGCACACACAGATATCCCCCTAAAATAGCTAAAACTAAAAACAAACTAAAAACTACTTCCAAAAATATTCAGCTTTGATATTAATGAGTTTTTTGGGTTCATTGAGAACATGGTTGTTGTTCAATAATAAAATTAATCCTCAAAAATACAACTTGCCTAATAATTCTGCACTCCCTGTAGTCTCAGCTCACCTAGTGCACAGGATCGGGATAGCTTGGTCTGTTTTAGAGCATACTGTATAGTAGAGAGTTGGTCGAGCACAGTGATTAAATAAAACGTGACCTTTATTAAGTCATTTAGAAGCAGCAAACATGTTATCCATAATACAGGATTCCAGGATCATGGATTATATATTTCTGCTTTTAAATGACTTAATAAAGGTCAAGATTTATTATATCGCTGTGCTCGATCAACTCTATACTAAATAGCTCATGAGAGTATGTAAATAGTTAATGAAATAAATTTGGCAAAATTGGCCACAGAAAAGCAAATTGCTAATGATATTAAAATAAATCCAAGAACATTTATAAATCTATTATACGGTATGAAAAAAAGAAAGAATGTAATAATACTGGCCCACTAAGAAACATGGGCTTCACATACTATAAAGGATATTGGGAGCTAAAAAGGGTTTATAGGTGGGTGACCATGGCACTTTTCTGTTAGGGCAAACATCGGGTCCACAATATATGTGCACTAGCCGTGGGTGTTCCGTATCACATATACATTTAGTAGAGATAATGAACACAGCAATGCCAAAGTACAGAGATAATAAACACAGGAATGCCACAGTACAGAGATAATGAACACAGCGATGTCACAGTACAGAGATAATGAACACAGCGATGTCACAGTACAGAGATAAGGAATACACTGGCATCACGGACTGAGACAAAGAACACAGCAATGCCACAGTACAGAGATAATGAACACAGCGATGCCACAGTACAGAGATAATGAACACAGCGAAGCCACAGTACAGAGATAATGAACACAGCGATGTCACAGTACAGAGATAATGAACACAGCGATGTCACAGTACAGAGATAATGAACACAGTGATGCCACAGTGCAGAGATAATGAACACAGCGATGCCACAGTACAGAGATAATGAACACAGCGATGCCACAGTACAGAGATAATGAACACAGCGATGTCACAGTACAGAGATAATGAACACAGTGATGTCACAGTACAGAGATAATGAACACAGTGATGCCACAGTACAGAGATAATGAACACAGCGATGCCACAGTACAGAGATAATGAACACAGCGAAGCCACAGTACAGAGATAATGAACACAGCGATGTCACAGTACAGAGATAATGAACACAGCGATGTCACAGTACAGAGATAATGAACACAGTGATGCCACAGTGCAGAGATAATGAACACAGCGATGCCACAGTACAGAGATAATGAACACAGCGAAGCCACAGTACAGAGATAATGAACACAGCGATGTCACAGTACAGAGATAATGAACACAGCGATGTCACAGTACAGAGATAATGAACACAGTGATGTCACAGTACAGAGATAATGAACACAGTGATGTCACAGTATAGAGATAATGAACACAGTGATGTCACAGTACAGAGATAATGAACACAGTGATGCCACAGTACAGAGATAATGAACACAGCAATGCCACAGTACAGAGATAATGAACACAGTAATGTCACAGTACAGAGATAATGAACACAGTGATGTCACAGTATAGAGATAATGAACACAGTGATGTCACAGTACAGCGATAATGAACACAGTGATGTCACAGTACTGAGATAATGAACACAGTGATGTCACAGTACTGAGATAATGAACACAGTGATGTCACAGTACAGAGATAATGAACACAGTGATGTCACAGTACAGAGATAATGAACACAGTGATGTCACAGTACAGAGATAATGAACACAGTGATGTCACAGTACAGAGATAATGAACACAGTGATGTCACAGTACAGAGATAATGAACACAGTGATGTCACAGTACAGAGATAATGAACACAGTGATGTCACAGTACTGAGATAATGAACACAGTGATGTCACAGTAGAGAGATAATGAACACAGTGATGTCACAGTACTGAGACATTGAACATAGCAATTCCACAGTACAAAGATAATGAACACAGTGATGTCACAGTACTGCGACAATGAACACAGTGATGTCACAGTACTAAGACAATGAACACAGTGATGTCACAGTACTAAGACAATGAACACAGTGATGTCACAGTGCAGGAATACATGGATTATTTGGTAATTTGGTCTTGTACCGACGGGCCTCTGGCTTCTGTTGTGTGGGTTGGCAGCACCCTCTAGTGGATATCTGCAATCATTAGTCATGTCCTGCGACGAGACTTTCGTATTCTCCCCGGATTGCCGCATCCTCCTATGGATTTATGGTTTCAGATTGAACTATGCAGTTCCTGTGTAACAGGATAAAAACTAAAGATGAACTCCTACTACAGCTAACTAACACAGAGACACCGTCTACAGGTCAGGTACCTATTTCCTGTGTACTTGATACCCATAGACATAAAATTATGACTGATTTGTTTCTCCGCCTTGAAAATGCCCAAAAATCAGAAATACAGAATGGAATTGATGCCCGGTTTTTACAATTATACGAAAGACAGTGTATTATCCCCCAGGGCCTCAGGATGCGTTGGCAATCTCCATTTACAGATGATCCCATTTTTTTCATAGAATAGGATAATTACATGCATCTCTATTCTATAGGTATTATAGAAAGATTCAGCTCTGAATGTTCCACACTTGCTACCATATGAAGGCCTGTACTGAGTTTATTAGATTAAATGTCTGTTTTAACAGATTAAGTAAGAAAAAATCACAGACAATAATGCATTTACACAATAGATGCAAACATTATATATGGACTAAGCCCTCACTCTGATATGATAAAATCTGAGACTCTCAGCCAATATATTTTGATCAAAACACATCTGTGCCCGCCTACTCGCGCCAAGGTGGTCTCAGTCAGGCAGGTTCTACTCTAAACCTATCTATGCCATTGGGCATCTACATTCAAGAGAGCAGACCCTGCACATATAGTGTGCTCCTCCTAGGCATGGGTAAGTGGCACAGATGTGCTTTGATCAAAATATATTGGATGAGAGTCTCAGATTTCATCATATCAGGATTATTCTAAGTGATTTTTTTCCTTATAAATGTTGCCATGTACATATACAGTTATCATATTGTGCAGGATGTTTTGTATCTTTTTCTGTGATTTTAGTTTTAACAGATTAAACAAAAATGAACTTGACCTTATGGCCAAAAAGGCCTCCAAATTCAAGAAGGACAAACAGGATGTCCAATAATATCCATCATTAGTCTAATAATGATCCTAATTGTAATATTACAGAACTATCTATTCCCCCCCCCCCCAACTTGTTCCTGAATCTAATCAGAAACCACTCCAGATGGTCTCCAAGAAACAGAAATCACCTGCTATTATTATAGCTAATACATCTGTGAGACCTTCCACCAAAACCCTCTTTAGGGGCCCAAGAATAATAATTATTTACAAAAGACGCAATACTGAGATCACAGTGTCGCCAACATTCCTCATAGTGCAGGAATAATATACACAGTAATGCCCCAGTACTGAGACAATAAGAACAATAATGGCACAGTACATAGATAATGAACACAGTAATGTCACAGTACAGGAATAAGCAACACAGTGATGTCACAATACAGGGATAAGATAATGATGTGTCAGTATTGAGATAATAATTAACTCAAGGAGTAACCATGGGAATTTATGTAAAATTTTGAATGCTGACACATTCAATTTTTTGTGCCACCTAACATACATTTCACCACTAAATGCACCTTTTGAGTGGAGATGGGCCCTGTTAACTGTTGGGTGCCGTAGCAGCTACTATGTCTACTATGCTTGTAGTTACAGTATGTCCATGGTGGTCTATGCAAAGAACTGGTATCTAATTTATTTACTGCAAGGACTTTGCGAAGGACCAGAGGAAGTTAATTACATATGGCGGAAAGGTGATTTCGACATCAATACATGAAAGCGTTCTTTACAGTTAGAAACTGTAGTTAGTAGTAAACCTATGAAATGTCCTTCCCCAAGAGGTAGTAATGGTGAGTACTATGTCAGTATTTAAAAATGGTTAGATGCTTATCTAATAGCAAATGCATTGAAAGTTATAAGTAATCAAACCACACTGATGGACAGAGTAACACATATGGTTGCTATGGACAACAACAAATGGAAGTTTATATAAACATACCGGGAAAGGTATGACAGAGAATGGGACAGAAGCAACGCTAAGCAGCACATGAGCTGGAAACAGGAGCCAGTTACAGATGATAAAAGTTATTTTTTTTGTACTGGCACATGTTATAAGGGAGCATTTTTTGTATTGGCACACATAAGTAGGTATTTTTGCACTGGCACACATTATAAGGGAGCATTGTTGTACTGGCACACATTGCAAAGGAAAATTATTTTACTAGCAAACATTATAAGGGCTCATTTTTTGTACTGGCGCACATTATAAAGGGGTATTGTTTGTACAGGCACAAATTATAGGGGGAATTATTGCTACTGGGGGCACTATGGGGGCCATTATTACTTATGGGAGAAATTAAGGGACATTATTACTATTCGCTGCACTGTTACCACATAGTTCACTCTGGCAGATAATTTTTTCCTATTGGTGGGACTTTTGGGAGAATTGTTACATTGGAAGTCACCCTAGCACAGTATCAGCTTAGCACAATTATTTTTATGGGCACTATGTTCACAGTACTATAAGTTTCAGGGACACTATTTGCTGGGCACAGTTATGTTTTAGGGCACCGTGTGCAAATAATTATTGAAGGGGAACTATCTGTATTGGGGGGCACAGTGGGCACAGCATTAGAGGTTGCATGGTGGGGTGTTTAGAGGGTGGGGAGGAGGATGTAAAAGTAGTTGTCAAACTCTGCAGAGACAAGAGGTGAAAATCTGAAAGAAATCATCATGGCGGTCTGGTCTGAATGGAGAAGATAAAGTCATAGAACGTCTACATCATAGAACACGTCACTGGATGTAAGAAGTATGCAACACTGTATTACCATGTACGTTTTGAAGCTCAGTATGTAATGTTTTTCAAGTATGTCTTTAAAAGAGGGGCTGGCGGAAATGGAATAGGTTAAGAAATTGGCATGGGGGGGCCTTTTACAGTTTTCGCCTCAGGCAGCAAAAAGGCTAGGTACACCCCTGTATGAGGTCTTCATAGACAGATCTTGTAGGACTCTTTAGAATGCCCCCCACCCTTCATGTTTCCCAGCATGCGTGTGCCAATCACTCCCAGTGAACACAAAGTGCAACACCCTAGATTTCTAACTACATGATGGCAGTGCACATGGACGCAGCAGCCTGGAGCTCTCCATTTAGATGCCAAGTTCTTATTTTTTACATAGTTATTACCTTGATTTTAAGAACAGCAAGCAATTGTATTCAGTTTGCTACAGTACACATAGCATATAGTGTGCAAGAGCTACTGGACATCGGAATGAAAGGTCCTGTTCTACCACCAGCTCCTAAGCTTCCGGATAAGATTGTAAGATCCCGAATCCCAGAGATCCCGGAGGAGATTCTAAGGACATCGGTGCCCGAGTGGATGATTATACCGTTGAAGCGATGGCACAGGAGACGGGAGAGGGAGCAAAAGTGGGGCAAGAGGGGCGGCATCAATACTCGATTAAAGGATAACTGTCACACTTAGACCCTAATTTCAATGTTCATATATGTAGTTACTAATAACATGATATTCCAGAATCAGTTACTATTAGACTGACTTACCCCATATTTAATAAGATTCAGCCCTTAGCAACCAGTCTGCATAAAACTGCAATTTCACTATTCAGTTAAGATGGCCGCCACTGCCCTCACCCTGAGGCTAATCCCGCCTGCCCTCACTACCCACAATGCATTGAGCTCCTCACATGCACTAGCCAGTAACAATAGCCCCCCAAAAGTGTTAGTAACCAGAGCTCTCCCCCCTAAAGGGTTAATCTCCTGCAGCACAAAGGGGTCCTCTTACCACACGTTGCTTTCATTTATACACTGAGCAGACGGCAGATCTCCCTTCCTTGGTCTGCGCTGCTCCAACTCTGCATTCTTCAGCTCTACTGAGTGAGGGAGCGTCGGCCAAGCGCTGGGACAGGGAGAAGTGCACACAGCCTAGGCACTGTTATCAGCTGCTGGGGAGGACCTGGCTTTAATCATTTACTCACAGTCCCTGGCTGTCTGTAATCTGACCTTGCACGCAGCATGCTTCTGCGTCCTCCGTCCTTCAACACTCAGATGGACCATGCCTAGTAACCCTATTTTAAGCAAAGGTAAAAGTAGGCAGTACAGGGAACAAAAATGTGGAATTAAGGGGTATTTGAATACACAGTAAAAAGTTGAAATAGGGCCACCAAGGTGATATTAATCACCACAATCCAATACTCAAAAAAAAATAATAATACGACAGTTATACTTTAAATAACCCCCCAAACAAGCAAGTGCTACCCAGCCTGTTCGTCTCAAATACCCAGTCTATAGTGAACAAGATTGATGAGCTAAGGCTGAGGATCTTGTCTGATAGGATGAACACTTGCACCTCATTTTTCACAGAAACCTCGCTAAATACTAACACCCCGGACGAGGCTATTGAACTTGCAGATCGGACTGTTTACCGAATGGATCGAACTGCTGAGTCCGTTAAGAAGAAGGGAGGTCGAGTGTGTATTTATGTCAATAATGCTTGGTGTACCTCAAAAGTCATTGCTGAACAATATTGCTCCGCTGATTTAGAACTTATGACACTTGGTGTAGACCGTTCTACTTACCAAGGGAATTCACAGTCGTGTATCTCACCGTAGTCTACAGTCGTGGCCAAAAGTTTTGAGAATTACATAAATATTGGAAATTGGAAAAGTTGCTGCTTAAGTTTTTATAATAGCAATTTGCATATACTCCAGAATGTTATGAAGAGTGATCAGATGAATTGCATAGTCCTTATTTGCCATGAAAATTAACTTAATCCCAAAAAAAACTTTCCACTGCATTTCATTGCTGTCATTAAAGGACCTGCTGAGATCATTTCGGTAATCGTCTTGTTAACTCAGGTGAGAATGTTGATGAGCACAAGGCTGGAGATCATTATGTCAGGCTGATTGGGTTAAAATGGCAGACTTCACCTGTTAAAAGGAGGGTGATGCTTGAAATCATTGTTCTTCCATTGTTAACCATGGTGGCCTGCAAAGAAACGCGTGCAGCCATTTTATTATTATTATTATTATTTATTAAAGCACCATTCATTCCATAGCGCTGTACATATGATAAGGGGTGCACATACATAATACAGACAATTGCACTAATCATAAACAAAATGAGTTACAAACTGGTACAGAAGGAGAGAGGGCCCTGCCCGTGAGGGCTTACAATCTACATGGCATTGCATAAAAATGGCTTCACAGACAAGTATATTGTGGCTACTAAGATTGCACCTCAATCAACAATTTATAGGATCATCAAGAACTTCAAGGAAAGAGGTTCAATTCTTGCTAAGAAGGTTTCAGGGCGTCCAAGAAAGGCCAGCAAGCTCCAGGATCGTCTCCTAAAGAGGATTCAGCTGCGGGATCGGAGTGCCACCAGTGCAGAGCTTGCTCAGGAATGGCAGCAGGCAGGTGTGAGCGCATCTGCAAGCACAGTGAGGTGAAGACTTTTGGAAGATGGCCTGGTGTCAAGAAGGGCAGCAAAGAAGCCACTTCTCTCCAAAAAAAAAACATCAGGGACAGATTGATCTTCTGCAGAAAATATGGTGAATGGACTGCTGAGGACTGGGGCAAAGTCATATTCTCCGATGAAGCCTCTTTCCGATTGTTTGGGGCATCAGGAAAAAGGCTTGTCCAGAGAAGAAAAGGTGAGCGCTACCATCAGTCCTGTGTCATGCCAACAGCAAAGCATCCTGAGACTATTCATGTGTGGGGTTGCTTCTCATCCAAGGGAGTGGGCTCACTCACAATTTTGCCCCAAAACACAGCCATGAATAAAGAATGGTACCAAAACACCCTCCAACAGCAACTTCTTCCAACAATCCAACAACAGTTTGGTGGAGAACAATGCATTTTCCAGCACGATGGAGCACCGTGCCATAAGGCAAAAGTGATAACTAAGTGGCTCGGGGACCAAAACTTTGACATTTTGGGTCCATGGCCTGGAAACTTCCCAGATCTTAATCCCATTGAGAACTTGTTGTCAATCCTCAAGAGGCGGTTGGACAAACAAAAACCCACTAATTCTGACAAACTCCAAGAAGTGATTATGAAAGATTGGGTTGCTATCAGTCAGGAATTGGCCCAGAAGTTGATTGAGAGCATGCCCAGTCGAATTGCAGAGGTCCTGAAGGAAAAGAAGGGCCAACACTGCAAATACTGACTCTTTGCATAAATGTCATGTAATTGTCGCTAAAAGCCTTTGAAACGTATGAAGTGCGTGTAATTATATTTCACTACATCACAGTAACAACTGAAACAAAGATCTAAAAGCAGTTTAGCAGCAAACTTTGTGAAAACTAATATTTGTGTCATTCTCAAAACTTTTGGCCACGACTGTATATTCCTCCACAAGCTAATATTAAGCTGGCACTGTCCAAATTGCATGACATTACGAACAGTCTGCAAAATATCCATCCAGATGGAGTGTTCATCTTAGCGGGTGATTTTACCCAAGCCAATCTCAAAACTGTGCTCTCCAAATTTTACCAGTTTGTTAAATTCCCAACTAGGGGAAGAAATACATTAGATTGTGTTTATTGCAACATAGCAAATGCTTATACAGCATCATCTGCCCCCCATTTTGGCAGGTCAGATTACATTTCTTTGTTTTTTGCTCCAGCATACAAACCTCTTATCACCAGGATTAAGCCTACTTTGCATACAATCAGAGTTTGACCTGAAGAATCCACAATGAGACTACAGGATTGTTTTGAGGACACAGATTGGGATTTGTTTAAACAGGCAGCTACAAAGGAAAACAGACTTAAACATATATGCCTCCTCTGTCCTATCCTATATAAAATTTTGCATGGACAATATCACTGATACCAAAATCATCCAGACCTTCCCAAATAGGAAACCATGGATAAACAGAAATGTCCAAAACCTTTTGAAGGCACGTGACATTGCTTTCTGAAAGGGTGACCCAGAGGAGTACAAAACAGCCAGGTCTAATCTGAAGAGGGGCATTAAGGAGGCAAAGCACTGCTACAAAACAAAAATAGAACATCATTTTACAAGCTCTAATTCCTGATGCATGTGGCAGGGTATCAAGTCCATTACAAATTATAAGAGCAACACCTGTTATATGAACATAGGAAATTCTTTCTCTCTTGATTACCTAAATAAAAAATTTTGCACGATTTGACAAAGACAATGAGCTGCCTTTCATCAAATTAGCACAGCAAGAGGCTCCATCATGTTCCCTGATGCTGAGAGCACATGAGGTAGAATGGGCCTCAAGATTAAGGTATTTTTCGCCCCATAAGATGCATTTTTTTCCCTCAAAAGAGGAAAATTTTGAAAGCGCTTATTAGTACCGGAGGACCGGGAAGCGGTGAAGGCTCTGTACTCACTGCTTCCTGGTCCTCCGCTGTCGGCTGTGCAGGCTGTGCACAGCGTGAGGGCGCTCTGTGACCTCATGCTGTGCACGCCTGGGGCACAGCACAGCAGACAGAGGAGGAGGAAGTGTGTGCTGAAGTTGAGTAGGAGCAGGAGAGGTAAGAAGGTTTTTTATTTTATATATATTCTGAAATGGCACTGGGGGTATCTGAAATGGCACTGAGGGCATCTGAAATGGCACTAGGGGCATATTAAATGGCACCTGGTGGCATAATAAATGGCACTGGGGGCTAATAAATGGCATGGGGGTCATAAATGGCACTGGGTGTCATAACTGGCATGGGGCTAATAATGGGGGCTCATAGCTTGCATGGGGGCTCATAATGGGGCTCATAAATGGCATGGGGGCTGATATGAGGCATGGGGGTCCAATCTAAGGTCTTACTGGGGTCATTTTAACATTGGGGGTCTGATCTGAGGTCTGAGTAAGGGGCTTATTAACATTGGGGGTCTGATTGGGGCTGTCAGATGAGGTCTGATTAACATTGGGGGTCTGATCGCTGGCCTGATCTAAAATCTAATGAAAAAAAAAATCTTATTGTACTCTGTTTTAGCAGGGACACGCCCCAACTGGTAACACCCATCTGTACCTTTACTGCAAGCTGCTGGCAATTAATTCATAACTTCTAGTAGAAATAGTAATAGAATGGCACAATATAAGAATAGATGCTCCCAGGGGTTCCCAGTGGGAACTCACCCAAGATCCAGTGCCTCCGCGTGAAGTCACGGCACGCGGCATACGCAAAGGGCAGGGAAGGTCATGAGGAGGAGCAAGCAAGTGCCTTATTTTTCAACCTTTAAGATGCACCTATGTTTTAGAGGAGTACAATAAGAAAAACATATTTTTCATTACACCTCAGGTCAGACCACCAGTCAGACCCCCAATGTTAATCAGACCTCAGCTAACAGCCCCAATAAGATCCCCAATGTTAATAAGAACCCAATAAGACCTCAGCTCAGACCTCAGCTCAGACCCCAATATGAATGACCCCCAATAAAACCTCAGATAAGAGCCCCATGCCTTATAGCAGCCCCAATAGCCTCATAGCAGCCCCCAGTAGCCTCATAGCAGCCCCCAGTGCCTCTTCAGAAGCCCCCAGTGCCTCTCCAGAAGCCCCCAGTAGCCTCATAGCAGCCCCTAGTGCCTCTCCAGCAGCCCCCAGTGCCTCTCCATCAGCCCCCAGTAGCCTCATAGCAGCCCCCAGTGCCTCTCCATCAGCCCCCAGTGCCTCTCCACCAGCCCCCAGTGCCTCTCCATCAGCCCCCAGTAGCCTTATAGCAGCTCCCAGTGCCTCTCCAGCAACCCCCAGTGCCTCTCCATCAGCCCCCAGCCAGTAGCCTCATAGCAGCCCTCAGTAGCCTCATAGCAGCCCCCAGTGTCTCTCCATCAGCCCCCAGTGCCTCTCCACCAGCCCCAGTGCCTCTCCATCAGCCCCCAATAGCCTCATAGCAGCCCCCAGTGCCTCTCCATCAGCCCTCCCTTGTCACTCTCTTTCTCCTCAATCCCTCCCTCCCTTGTCACTCTCTTTCTCCCCCCTCCCTTGTCACTCTTTCTCCCCCCTCCCCCCTTGTCACTCTCTTTCTCCCCCCTCCCTCCCTTGTCACTCTCTCTTTCTCCCCCCCTCCCTCCCTTGTCACTCTCTCTTTCTCCCCCCTCCCTCCCTTGTCACTCTCTTTCTCCCCCCTCCCTCCCTTGTCACCCTCTCTCTTTCTCCCCCTCCCTCCCTTGCCACTCTCTCTTTCTCAGGTGTAGCGTGGCCGAGCTCTGTCCGGTCCATGGTACAGGAGCATTTTTTTTCTGTACCCGGCCGGACTGAAAGGAAGTGCACACTAAGTGAGCACTTCCTGTCAGTCCGGCCGGGTACAGGAAACAAAAGCTCCTGTACCACGAACCGGACAGAGCTCGGCCACGCTACACTTGAGGTGCTTCCCTCCTGTCAGTCCCTCTCTTCATGCTGCGCCAGAGCGGGGCACCGACAGTGTTGAGGGGCACAATGTGCTGCCCTGCTGAAAGGGAACAAAGAAAAAAGCGCAGGAACGCCGTTCCCACGCGTTCCTGCAGGACTCTAGCCCTGGATGCTCCACAATCGTTTTTACATGGGGGATGCAGGTACAGTCGTTACTACAACAGACATGTCTGAAAAGGACACAGGTCCACTTTAAATGTAAAATTTACTTTTACCACAAGACTATATATCACTAGTGCTAAAATCAAAAGTTAATCATATCTGGCATAGCCGAATACTACCTTTCTCTGCCATTGACTATAAAGGGTCCCAGTGGGGATCCAGCCTGTTTCCAGCATTAGTGTCAGGATTTGACTAGACAAAAACCAGTGCTAATGCCAGAAACTGTCTGGATCCCTGCTGGCCCTCTTTATAGATGGACCCCGCCAGGCTGTCCCTCTGCTGGAACAGCCTGCTGGAAAATGTTAGCGTTTGTATGAAACTAGCCTAATTTTGTGTTACAGTAGATCACAATTAAACCACATTTTATTAGTAATCAATGCAGACAATACAGATGATTTAAGGGGTTCAGTTATTTTTTCTTGCAAAGCTGCATTATAAACACAATTTTAAAGTAACAATAAATATATTGTCCTATAAATTGATAGGTGGCGCCTGTATTTCTCACACTACAGTCTTTCCAACTCCTCTGTATCTCACTACATATGAATACAGCCATCAATGTGTAACACAGAAGTTAATTATTTCATTATTACTGTTTCAATGGTGTCTCTTGGAGAAGGATACATCTAAATTAGTTTTCTTTTTTAAGATTTCTTCCTGCTTGTTCCTCAACTGAATGTCCATTCATCCCAATGACCAGAATTGTGCCAATTGGATTATAACACAGAGGTTGCTTTATTTTACTCACAGACACTTAGACATGCAGCCGAGCTTGTATTAAAACAATTTAACCAAAGCCAGTAAGCTTAATCGAGTATTCCAGTAAGGCTAGCTTTTAATGTAACCTATAACCTTGCCTTAGGCAGCTGTGTCTTTATCCATTGATGCTTGCAGTGGTTCTTGTAAATGTATTGCCATAGCGTGCAGTTTGGGTTTTTACTATGGGTAGAGCGTACTAGAGCGTTAGGCTCCCTTATGATGGAAAAACTATTGCATACATTAGTACACATAAAAATCAGTTCTTCGCTGATCTTGGCATCTGATTTTAAAGGGGTTCTTCAGGAATTAAGAAAATGAAAATACTTAAGTATTACTTCATTATAAATATATTCCCAGCAATCATCCGGGGAAAAAAATGGCCACTGTCCTATTAGTACACATAAAACATGTCCTAATCACATAGGAGGACAAGTTACTTCACAACACTGAGATAAAGAGCTGCCTCATCCTCCTCTCTGATTGACAGGGATTATGATCCTGAATACAGATGATAAGATCTTTAGCTGAATCTCTATTGGAATTGAGTTCATGAGCAGATGTGTCTGATGAGCAGTAGCTCTTGTATGCAGTCTCTATTACCACAACTCGGGCCAAAACTGACCAAATAACTCAAATGCGAACTCAGCCTTACAGGTCAATGTTAGCGTCAAGAAGAAGCGCACTCCTTTTACACCGTCGTCTGCTGATTCCACATAGATGTCTACAGAACCTGCTCTATTAAACGCTTATACAAGTAGAGCCCCCCCCCCCCCCTCCCCGACAGAGTGGAGTGAGTGTCAGCAGTAATTTGTGTTGACGTCACTGATTATTTTGCCTTTTCTCTGATCCTTCAGAAAAATAACCCCCAAAAAATGGATCCTGTCTGTGGAGCATCCGCCTTCACTCAGTCAGCATTTGGTCACTAATCCATCAGTATTGCTAAAGCCAAAAAAATGATCCTGTCTATGGAGCATCTGTCTTTACTCGGTCAGCATTTGGTCAGTAATCCATCAGTATTGCTAAAGCCCAAAAAACAGGAGAGGATCCAAAACAGAGATGACACGTGAATAAAATATTTGCACGTGTTCTGTGTTTTGTACACACTTCTCCATTTGGCTACCAAATCATAAGCCAATTCTGTTGCAAAATAGGGACCATGTCATGCAGGCCTTTCAGCTGTTACATAGACAGGATCCATTGTGTGTCTCATTTTTCCTTCTTTCTGACAAATCAGAAGAAGGGTCAAATAAATGATGATGCCAGCCAGGCCAAAAGGCAAAATAGTGGCCCAGTCATGAAGTGGGTAGGGTGGGAACAGCATGAGAAGTCCACAGAGTGTCCCCATGACATAGTGGTGAGGTGAAAGCAGCATGAGGGACGGGTCCTAACACTAAATACTACCTGTTATGCGCCATAATGGACGCCATAAAGTTCAGGAAGTGTTGGATCCACATGCCGAGCCCACTCCATACCTTTCCTCATGCCAGACAGCTTCCAATGAATGTAGTGAGAGCATGCCACCTAGGTATGGAGTGGGCTCGGCATGCATGTTGGTACCTGCATCCCTTGTAAGTAATGGAGGCCATTATGGCACCAAAAATGGTAAAAGGCAGAGTGGACCCAGCATGCATGTGGATCCAACACTTCCTGAACTTTATGGTGGCCATTATGGCGCATAACAGGTAATATTTAGTGTTAGGACCCGTCTTACAGAGATCGCCTTGACGTTCAGCAGACGGGCTCAGATGGTTTTGTACAAAGTGCATATGCCAAGCATCTCACTTTATAAATAAGCGTAGCATTAGCACTATAATATTTTTTGTGACTATGGCATTATTGTACTTTATCTGGTATGCAGGGTGCTGTTGCATTGTCCCCTTTTTTCTCTCTATGTATTTAGCCATGGTAGCGTGAACTTGCGCATTGGGATGTGCTGACTAACCCCCTTTTCTTTGCAGATTTACAGCGCTGGAGGTGTGGCACTCCAGCGAGTCGTGCACTCCTGATTAGCCTGTTTGCCCCATAATCTGATTTTAATTAGTTTAGTATAAAGCTGTGGTCTGCTCTCACTACATTCATTGGAAGCTGTCTGGCACAAGAAAACCTATGGAGTGGGCTTGGCATGCATGTTGGTACCTGCATCCCTTGTAATAATGGAGGCCATTTTGGCACCAAAAATGGTAAAAGGCAGAGTGGACCCAGCATGCATGTGGATCCAACACTTCCTGAACTTTATGGTGGCCATTATGGCGCATAACAGGTAGTATTTAATGTTAGGACACGTCTTACAGAGATCGCCTTGACGTTCGGCAGACGGGCTCAGATGGTTTTGTACATAATGCATTTGCCAAGTATCTCACTTTATAAATAAGCATAGCATTAGCACTTAAGTATTTTTTATGACTATGGCATTATTGTACTTTATCTGGTATGAAGGGTGCTGTTTCATTGTCTTTGTCTTTTTCTCTAAGCATCAGGAGGAGGCCACAGGGTGGCACAATGACAGTGTGGAGGTAGAAGCAGCAGAAGCAGCATGAGTAAACCACAGAGTGGCACAAAGAAAGAGTGTGGAGGTAGCAGCAGCCGCAGCTTCAGGAGGAGGCCACAGGGTGGCACAATGACGTAATGTGGAGGTGGCAGCAGCCATCATCAGGAGGCTACAGAGTGGCCCAATAACAGAGTGTGGTGGTGGCGGAAGCAGCATCAGGAGGAGGCAACAGGGTGGCACAATGACAGTGTGGAGGTGGCAGAAGCAGCATCGGGAGGCTATAAAGTGGCACAATGACAGAGTTTGGAGGTGGTGGCAGAATCAGCATAAGGAGGAGTCCACACAGTGGCACAATGACATAGTGTAGCGGTGGCAGCAGCATCATCAGGAGGCTACAGAGTGGCACAACAACATAGTGTGGGGGTGGCAGCAGCATCATTAGGAGGCTACAGAGTGGCACAATGACAGATTGTGGAGGTGGCAGCAGCAGCATCAGGAGGCCACAAAGTGGCACAATGACAGAGCGTGGAGGTGGCGGCAGCAGCAACATCAGGAGGAGGCCACAGGGTGGCACAATGACAGTGTGGAGGTGGCAGCAGCAGAAGCAGCATGAGGAGACCACAAAGTGGCACAATGACAGAGTCTGGAGGTGGCAGCAGCATCAGGAGGACACCACAGAGTGGCACAATGGCAGTGTGCAAGTGGTAGCAGCATCAGGAGGTCACAGAGTGGCACAATGACAATGTGGAGGTGGTGGCAGCAGAAGCAGCATGAGGAGACCTCAGAGTGGCACAATGACAGTGTGGAAGTGGCAGCAGCCACAGCATCAGGAGGAGGACACAGGGTGGCATAATGACAAAGTGTGGAGGTGGTAGGAGGATCATCAGGAGGCCAAAGAGTGGCACAATGATAAAGTGTGGTGGTGGCAGAAGCAGCATCAGGAGTAGTGATGAGCGGCAGGGGTCATATTCGAATTTGCAATATTTCGCGAATATTTTGTAGAATATTTGCAAATTCGAATATTCGTTATATTCTACGATTTTTTAACTCTAAAAATCGGCAAGGTAATGGTCGTGTAATATGCAAATTTCCGTCATGCGAATTTTAGCAATGTGAATTTTTATTGCAAATTTTTCAACTTACAACTATTAGACAAAGAAGATTATAGCACTATATTAGTTAAATTGCTCTATATTCATTTTTCTCCTCGCTATATTGTTATAACTTCGTTTTTTCGAATATTCGTAATAGTCTAAATAAGAATATATAGCAATATAGCGAATATTCGAGAAAACAAATATAGAGCAATTTAGCTAATATAGTGCTATAATCTACTTTGTCTAATAGTTGTAAGTTGAAAAATTTGCAATAAATTTTGCATTACGAAAATTCGCATTATGAAAATTCGCAAGCAACACTACTCCTAAAGTCAAATATACTGCAGCCTTTTCATTGGCCCACAAGCTAGAAGCAGGGAGGGATCATGTGTACTGATTAAAAAAAAATTGAATATTTGAAATTACAAATATATATCACTATAGTCGAAATATTCGTGAATTTACCTATAGTAAATAAGTACCTATATTCGCAATAAAAATTCGAAATTCGAATATTCGTGATCAACACTAATCAGGAGGAGGCGACAGTGTGGAGATGGCAGAAGCAGCATCGGGAGGCCATAGAGTGGCACAATGACAGAGTTTAGAAGCGGTGGCAGAAGCAGCATCAAAGGGAGGCCACAGAGCGGCACAATGACAGTGTGTAAGTGGCAACAGCCTCAAGAGCCCACAGAGTGGCACAATCACAGAGTGTGCAGGTGGCGGCAGCAGCAGCATCAGGAGGAGGCCACAGGGTGGCGCAATGACAGTGTGGAGGTGGCAGCAGTATCAGGAGACCACATAGTGGCAAGGTGACATAGTGTGGAGGTGTCAGCAGCATCAGGAGACCAAAGAGTGGAAAGGTGACATAGTGTGGAGGTGGGAGCCGCATCAGGAGGCCACAGAGTGGCAAGGTGACACATAGTGTGGAGGTGGCAGCAGCATCAGAAGACCACAAAGTGGCAAGGTAACATAGTGTGGAGGCAACAGAATCATTAGGAGACGACAGAGTGACCCGGTGACCGAGTTGGGAGATGGGTGGCAATACCAGTACCAGCTGAAGATGGGTGAAAGAAGGAGAACTTGGCAACAGATGTGTGGCAGCATCAGAATAGTAGCTGAGGCAGGTAGCCAGAAGTAACTAGTCTCCTTTGTCAAAGTGTTGATGTGGTACCATGGATGATCTAGTCTGATGCATCAGGCATTGGTGGGTGAAAATCCTGTCTGATCCACGCCTGATTTATCTTGACAAAGGTCAGTCTCTCCACATTTTGGGTGGACAGGTGAGTTCTTCTTGGGGTAACTATGGCCCCCGACGAACTAACCACCCGCTCTGATGCCACACTAATGGCCGGGCAGGACAGATTTTCCAGGGCAAAGCTTGGCCAGTTGCTGCCACAAATCCAGTTTGACTGCCCAGTAGTCCAGCAGATGTTCAATGTGGGGTAGCAGGGTGCTGTCCAAGTATGCCACCACCTGCTGGTTCAGGTCTTGCTCCAGGTCTTGCAGCTGCTGGTGAGTAGTTTCTTCACTAGGCGGGTGAAAAAATCTGCTCATCAGAGACTCTTGACTCAAGTTGCTGCTGATGGAGCTGGAACTGCTATTAAACCCCACCCTGCCACAGCAGCCATGGCAGAGGAACGTGAGCACAGAGTTCTCCCCCAGTCAGACCTGCGAGAGGATGACGATGGCGCAGATAGGCAGCGGCCAACTGACTACATGGGATGTCTCTATAGTAGTTTGGTTTGTCCTCACTCTCAGCGGGTGTAAAAAAGGCCCCCATTTTGGACCGGTAGCGAGGGTCCAACAAGGTGGAGAGCCAGAAGTCATCCCTCTGCTGAATGGTGACAATTCGGCTGTCACTACACAAGCAAGTGAGCATGCATCAGGCTATTTATGCAAGTTACTCGGAGGGACTCCCTGCCTCCATCTCCATTACATACTGCCACGGTGTGTCTGGGTCCTCTGCATCGTCTTCCTCATTGTCCTGTAGCTCCTATGCTTGCTCCTGCTCCTCCTCTCCTGTCATCTGTGTAGAAAAAACACCCATTTTGCTACACATTGCTTGTGCTCCAATGTCCTCTTCCTCCTTCTCCAGTTCAGCCCCCACAGGGCTCATGTGGCCATGAGATCTAGGCACCACGTCTGCAGTCCCCTGACCAGACAGATTTACCAGCATCTGTTCAAGGAGATGAAGCAGTAGAATGACATTGTTTATCGCGTAGTCCTGGCGGTTGATAAATAACCTTGCTTCCTCAAAGGGCCTCAGCAAACGGCAGGTGGCACGCATGAGCTGCCACTGACTGACATCAAAGTTTTACAGGGGAGTACTCCTGTCCGCTTGGATCACCAAAAATTGTTTATGGCCTTTCTCTGTTCGAATAGTTGGTCCAACATATGGAGGGTGGAATTCCAATGGGTGGAAACGTTTCATATCAGCCTATGTTGGGGGATGCCGTTCTGCCGCCGCAGCTCAAAGATGGTATGCTTTGCAGTATACGAGTGGCTGAAGTGCATGCAAAGTTTCCTGGCCATTTATAGGCAGATGGGTGGAAAACTTCAGGAACCGCTCAACAACTATATTGAATATGTGTGCCATGCAGGGCGCATGGCTAAGCCCTCCTTGACGCAAAGCCGACACCATTTTCTTCCCGTTTTCGGTCACCATGGTTCTGATTTTGAGTTGTCGAGGAGAAAGCCAGGATTCAAATTCTTGATGAAGGACACGGAGCAGTTCCTCCCCTGTGTGACTCCTTTCACCCAGGCAAACAAGGTGCAGAACAGTGTGACACCGCCGTGATCTGCACATGTGGTATGCTGGAGGGGCACTGTGAATTGTCCCTGCAGTTGATGAGTGCACGCTTAATGTTGTCTCTTGGAAATCGCTTCAGTGATTGATTGCTGATGGAATGACTGACGAGGAGTGGGAGGAGGAGCAGGAGCATCAGGAACAGCAGATGATGGGAAGGACAGACAGTTCCCTTCGGCTGAGGTTGTGGACCCTTGACTGCCTGAAATCGGGTCTGTGCCACTGGGTGATGCAGCGGTTGCTGCGGCAGGCTGGACCACCACATGGGAAACACGGTTCTCACTTTCTGGTGATGCTGCATATGTTGATGCAGGGCCGTGGCACCCAAGCCACTCTTCACCTTCTGCTCACAGATTCTACAAATGGCCATGTTCACCTCCTCCGGCGGCTTAACAAAAAACTGCCACACCGCCGAGTAGGTGATTTTACTGCTTCCGTAAACCCCTGCACCACTACTTTCCGGGCAGGTAGGCTCCTGACCTCCCACTGCTGCCACCCTGCTGACTCCCGGCCACACTAGGAACTTGCTGGGTCCGCCGCTGACTTACGGGCAAGCTGCCACCCTCTTCTCCCGATGATGATAAAGCCCCTAATTCACCCGGCTCCTAAGTGCGATCAGCTACATCATCGAGTACTGTCCTCCTCAATGGTCTCTGGGTCAGGAGCCTGACTGCTCGCAACACCAGCTCCCACACCATTCTCCTCATAACTACTTGCCCACCTACCGGAGGAAGCGGCGGATGTCTCCTCCCCGTCTTGGCTGGCCAGTAGCTGCTGAGTGTCCTCTAGTAGCTCGTCCTCGCTGTATAGTGGAGCTGAACCCACAGCATATAATACTTGTATGGCTGAGGAAAATGACAGAGGCAGGTTAAGGACAGGTGAGGGCTCAGGGCCTGCTCCCGGGCCATGCCAACTAAGGGTTGTGTCCGACGAACCCATCAACTCTTGGCTGGGAGTGTCTGATGTCACTTGGGACGAAGTGGATGACCAAGTTAACCATTCAAAAACCGCTGGGTTGTTGGTCAAGACATGACTGCTAGATGACACCGGGAGCTCAGGCCCCTTGCCGTGACTCCTGCTGCCAAGCCCCCTACTCTGCTGTGACCTGTGCCTGCACCAGGAACCTTTAGATCTCTGTCACTCCCCTGTGCAGGGCCTGGCACTTCTCTGTCTGATATACTATTAGATCAAAAAAATAAATAAAAAGGAAATTAAAACACCCCAAAAAAGTCAGTAATTTTCTCACTTCATCACACAACGGCTAATAAGCCCTTTTTTTTCTCCTCTAATACACGCCAAAAAAGGCTTTAGAACATATAACTGCACCGCTGAATGGCAAATAGGCCCTTACTTTTTTTCACTGTAACACAGTGAGAGGTTTCAAGTATAGAGTGAGTCCATGGCACTCCAAAATTTTCGTGAATTTTTTTTTTTACATTTTATTCTTTTTGCAGATTATCATTTAAAATCATTGGTAAATAATTAGTATATAGCCACATGAGACCTAATTTCCGGACGTTTCGGTCTGATACGACCTTTCTCAGCGGGGTCTTGGTGGCAGAGCAGTGAGTCAGACTCTAGATGTCTCTCACAATGAGAGGTTTCATCTGGGAAAACAGGTATTTTCCTCCCAGCATGTGCTGCTGGGCTGATTTACAGCCAGGTGAGGTCAAATACCGGACCGGATTTTAAATGCCAGTCCAGGTTTTGGCACCTGGCTGTCCTTAAATAGGCAGCTGGGCTCAGAAGCCATGTCTCTGTGTTGGAATCTTGTGTCCGGATGAAGGCTTGCTACCTGTTTGCCGTGAAAACAGGTTGGTGCTGCTATCAGCAAGGACTCTTTGAGGCAGAATTGCCGTATGGTGCAAATTGCTACCAACACCGCAAGGTGACTTTTTGTTTGAATATGACTGCTTGTTTTGTCACTTGCCTAAAGTGTGAATAAAGCACTAAACTGTATGATCCAAAGAACTTGTTGTTGCCTCTATACTGCGTACCCTTATCCTGTCTACCAGAGCGAGTCCCCACACCATTTATACAAGCCATAATAGGGTTTAAAACATATAACTGCACCGCTGAACGGCAAATAATTATATATTTTTGTGCCACTAATACATGCCAAAAGGGCTTTAGAACATATAACTGCACTTCTGAACGGCAATTTCTTTTTTGCCACTAATATATGCCAGAAAGAGCTGTAATTTACTCACTTCACCATACAACGGCAAATACTTTTTTTTGTGCCACTAATACATGGCAAAAAGTACTTTAGAGCATATAATTGCACTGAAGAACGGCAAATAATATATATTTTTTTCCACTAGTACACGCCAAAAAGAACTTTACGGCAAATAGGCCCTTACTTTTGTCACTTATACATGCCACAAAAGGCTTTAAAACATATAACTGCACCGCTGAACGGCAAATAATATATATTTTTTGCCACTAATACATGCCAAAAAAGGCTTTGGAACATATAACTGCACAGCTGAATGGCAAATAGGCCCTTACTTTTTTCCACTTATACATGCCACAAAAGGCATTAGAACATAAAACTGCACCGCTGAGCGACAAATATATATATTTTTTGCCTCTAATACATGCCAAAAAGGGCATTAGAACACATAACTAGTGATGGACGAACATCTGACGGGACGGTTCGCGAACACAATCAAATGTTCTCGAACCGCAAGTTCGCGGCGGGTCCCATTCATTTAAATGGCAGGCGAACCTAAAAAACCTTTAGCTCATATTTGCAGCCAAGAAATAATTACTAGAAGTGCACAAATAGTCCCACAACATGGACAGTGACATACCAGATGTATTATTCGAATTTGCGAACTTCATTCATAATTTTTTTCTATGCGAAATATCGGCAATATAATTTTTGTGTACGCGCATGCGCAAATGCACTATAAAGAAAGTATATTGGTATATAACACCCCGCTTCAATCAGTTTTTTTGGGGGGCGACTGGTATATCACACCAGTAGAAATTATTTGTTCTAATAACGCTTGTCCTTCTATATACCTTCAGTATCGCAGCAGAATTGCACACAACTGCCGCACAATACAAATGCACTATAATATACTTTCTAACATAGAAAGTATATTATAACATTGTACAAGGAAGGCAATCCATTAAAATATACATAAAGATAAAACCTAACCTTTAATAATGTTACTATGAGAGTCCATTCACAAGTCCGTAAGTGTTTTGCAGTTCCGCAAAATACGGACACCGGCAATGTGCATTCCGCAATTTTTGGACCGCACATCGCCGGCACTATAATAGAAAATGCCTAATCTTGTCTGCAATTGCGGACAAGAATAGGACATGTTCTAATTTTTTGTGGAAACGGAAGCACGGATGCGGAAGTGCGAATCCGCAAATGCGGATGCGGACAGCACATTCTGGCCCCATTGAAAATGAATGGGTCTGCACCCGTTCCGCGAAATTGCGGAACAGATGCAGACCCATTTTGCGGACGTGTGAATGGAAAAGATATCCCTCAAAATGAAAATAAATTTAATTATTAAAGTTAAGCAAAATGCATAGATGTGGTAGGCAATAACAAGTGATATTGCCCTACAGGGGGGTGCTATTTTGGCCCTGATAGCCTAACCACAGACCACCCGCCCTGATGAGAGAGACCCCGTCCGGAACCTTACCCTATATAAAAATGGCCCTAGTAAGCCCCTAGCCCCTAGGCCCCTGACTTCCAGGTGATCACTATATAGATCTATGTGTTTTTGACTCATTATAAAAGTATATTATAAGTATATCGCACCCCTCTGTGTATCACACCTATCGATAGCACACCTATAACAGTCCTTAAAAGGACATTTGTGGCCCTATTAGCTAGCGTTTGGTGTCCCTAACAGCCTGTCCCTGCTCCACACAGAAACCTCTCCCTACACTGGCAAAACACTGAATGTAAAATGGAGGCCATATCAGGTTTATTTATAAGGTAGGGGGCATGTTCATGTGCTGAAACATCTCAATTGTCTGTCCTGTACAACCTGATGGATGTGTCATGGGTCAAAGTTCTTCACAATGTAAAATAATATGGCGGGCGCGAATATCTCCATATGTTCGCATGTTAGGCAAATCACGAACATGCAAAGTTTGCCGCGAAATGACCGGCGGGCAAACCGCAAGGTCATCTCTACATATAACTGTACCTCTAAACAGCAAATATATATTTTTTTGCCACTAATACACGCCAAAAAGGGCTGTAATTTTCTCACTTCACCACACAACGGCAAATACTTTTTTTTGTGCCACTAATTCACACCAAAAAGGGCTTTAGAACATATAACTGCACGACTGAAAGGCAAATATATTCAACTTGCCTTTCCGAGCTCTAGTGCTGCAGTTTGGGGTTCGGACACTGCAGAGCGGTGCCAGATGTGCTGTCATTCTAAGCCCCTTGGTGACTCAGCATTTAGGCCACGTCCAACTAATGTCGTGTAGGCCATATCCTCTTGGTGGCATATAGGCCACGCCCCCTCGATCGCCCAATTCGGCCACGCCCCCTTAGGTCACACCTGAGCTACGCTCCCCGGTGATGTCAGCGCTCAGGTAATTAGCTACCTATTTAAGGCTGCAACTGGCAATCACCTTTTCATTGATATGTTATAGGTTATAGGTTTCCCTTGCTGTGCTCTGCTACCTGTGTGTATTGAACTGTCGCTTTTGGATTTGACCTCGTCTATACCTTGACCTCTCTCTCTGCTTAGCGATTCGGTACCTTCTTCCTGTCCGGTATTGACCCTTGGCTTATTAGTGCTCCCTCCTTCCGCTTTGTGATTCTGTTGGTATTGATCTCCTGATTTGACTGTTTCTGGCTCGACTGTCACAACCAGACAGCTGAGAAGCTCTGACAGAGGCCTTTCAGAACCTCCTCCTTGAGTTCTCTTTGTTGTGCTGTTCAGTTGCTCATCTCATTAGCCTCTCTGAGCTGTCATGTGTTGGACTAATTGCTTCCCTTTAAATTCCTCCCCAGAATGCTTTTCTGGGCGGCTTATACTTCTTCCTGGAGTGTGTGTGCATGCTGGTCTTGTTCTCCTGTCTGCTACAAAGATAAGTGTTGAACATTTATCTGTTATTTTCTGTTTGCTGGATCCCAGGTGACCCTGACTCCCTCCGTATCTTGTGTAGGGAGCCGGTGGTCGTGTCCCCTCACTATTGTAGGGTGCTCAGGGGTTATATAGTCAAGGTACGTGGATATGCAAACTTCCACCATTCGGATCTTTGCATAGGCTGAGCAGCCAGGGAAAGTGCCAGGTCTTCTGCAGGGGTCTCCCTTTTGTTCCTTAGCTTTTGGATCCAGCGAGTCATTTATGCTTGTTGCTTTGCCTTGTTTCCTGTACACCGTCCGTGACATCGACTTGCCTTGGCGTTTGTTTGTGTGTCCTGTGTGTGAACAGGTGCCTGCGGTTACACGGGGACTTGGATTGTATCTCTGCACTTACCGGTATAGAGAACGTCGACCAGTTGTGGAATTGTCACCTAGGACTTGTTCTGCAAGTAGGCAGGGTCAGTGGGCTGGGTACAAGTTAGGGCTCACTGTGTGTGTGCGTGTCCCTGCCTACGGCCGTGACATATATTTTTTTGCCACTAATACACGCCAGCAAAGGCTGTAATTTTCTCACTTCACTACACAACAGCAAATACTTTTTTTTGTGAAACTAATACATGCCAAAAAGGGCTTAAGAACATATAACTGCTTCGCTGAACGGCAAATAGGCCCCCCTGGACTTCTCCAAAGCATTTGACACTGTACCACATAAAAGGTTAGTATATAAAATGAGAATGCTCGGACTGGGAGAAAATGTCTGTATGTGGGTAAGTAACTGGCTGAGTGATAGAAAACAGAGGGTGGTTATTAATGGAACACACTCAGATTGGGTCACTGTCACTAGTTGGGTACCTCAGGGGTCAGTATTGGGCCGTATTCTCTTCAATATATTTATTAATGATCTTGTAGAAGGCTTGCATAGTAAAGTATAAATTTTTAGCAGATGACACTAAACTGTGTAAAGTAATTAACACTGAAGAGGACAGTATACTACTACAGAGGGATCTGGATAGATTGGAGGCTTTGGCAGATAAGTGGCAGATGAGGTTAAACACTGACAAATGTAAGGTTATGCACATGGGAAGGAATAATGCAAGTCACCCGTACATACTAAATGGTAAAACACTCGGAAACACTGACATGGAAAAGGATCTAGGAATTTTAATAAACAGCAAACTAAGCTGCAAAAACTAGTGTAACATCCTGAAGTATGTCACTAAAACTACTACCACCCAGCTACATGATGTTAAGTGTATATGTGTTATCATCCTGTGTAATCTTACATTGCATTTTCCATTATATGGATTTTCTATGTCTGTTTTATATAAATTGCTGTAATTCTCCATGTACACCAGTAGGTGGCGGCAATGTGTAGGCAGTCTATAGACAGTTTAGTATATCTAGGCTGGAATAGTCCATTCCAGGCTAGCTCCCCCCTTTCTGAGGAGGAGTGGATGGTTCCCACTTCCTACCTCATGGGGAGGAAGGAAAGTTCTGGGCAGTGTACCAGCCACCCCCTGCCGGGGTAGGTTGTGTTATTAGGAGCTCCCAGAACCAGAGACCCCAACCCTGGATCCCGCCTCGGCTGAGGCCAGGATCCATCTTCCCAGCTTGAGCTATCCGCCTCAGCTGGTCGACCAGAGAAGCAGCCATCTCCAGCCTCCAGGAAGAAGCATACCCTGTGAGCCAAGCTGTGAGTACATTCCCAAGTCCAGGAGAAGCCAAATTCCTCCTCAGCTAGTCAGACCCATTATAAAGCAGACTACAGACAGAGCAGAAGACAGATACCTGCCAGATCTACCCGGCATATGATAAGAAGCAGAATACCTATAAACTCCTGCCACATATAGCCAATACCAGCTGGGACCTAAAGACTAAAGCTACAAAGTAACTTGTATGGATTTCAAGCTGCCATTAAGTAAAGACGAGTTGAACTATATCTCCTGTCTGGATCTCAATTATTCCATCAAAACTCCTATTGACAACACTCAAATTTTATTGCAAGTGAGCCAGGATTCAGGAGTCCAGCCGTACCAAGGTAGGAGACACCGTTGACACTAGACTGAGACATTATCCCCCTATGGCATTCCTCACCTGGTATATGAGCTGTAACATCTTAAAGGGCCCTGCTATAGTACCTGCACAAGCTGCAATTGGCGTCACGAACTTATACACATATAAACTGACCCACTGCATAGCAACCCCACTGACCCAGTGTCCTGCTCATTGCACTAGTGTCAGGCAGCTGTTGCCAAGGCCAATAAGATAATGTGTTGCATCAAAAGGGGCATAGATGCCCGTGATAAGAACATAGTCCTACCACTTTACAAATCACTAGTCAGACCACACATGGAGTACTGTGTACAGTTCTGGGGTCCTGTAAACAAGGCAGATATAGCAGAGCTGGGGAGGGTCCAGAGGAGGGCAACTAAAGTAATAATTGGAATGGGGCAACTACAGTACCCTGAAAGATTATCAACATTAGGATTATTCACTTTAGAAAAAAAGACGACTGAGGGAAGATCTAATTACTATGTATAAATATATCAGGGGTCAGTACAGAGATCTTTCTCATCATCTATTTATCCCCAGGACTGTGACTGTGATGAGGGGACATCCTCTGCGTCTGGAGGAAAGAAGGTTTGTACACAAACATAGAAGAGGATTCTTTACGGTAAGAGCAGTGAGACTATGGAACTTTCCGCCTGAGGAGGTGATGATGGTGAGTACAATAACTAGAGAGGGGTCGTTGATCCAGGGAGTTATTCTGATTGCCTAATTGGAGTCGGGAAGGAATTTTTTATTCCCCTAAAGTGGGGAAAATTGGCTTCTACCTCACAGTTTTTTTATCTTTCCTTCCTCTGGATCAACTTGCAGGATGACAGGCCGAACTGGATGGACAAATGTCTTTTTTCGGCCTTATGTACTATGTTATGTACTATGTTATTAATACACGCCAAAAAGGGCTTTAGAACATATAACTGCACCGCTGAACGGCAAATAATATATATTTTTTCGCCACTAATACACGCCAAAAAGGGCTTTAGAAGATATAACTGCACCATTGAAAGGCAAATAATATATTTATTTTTGCCACTAATACACGCCAAAAAGGGCTGTCATTTTCTCATTTCACCACACAGCCACAAGCCCCTTTTTTACCACTAATGCAAGCCAAAAAATGCTTTAGAACATACAGTATAACTGCACCGCACAAGGACAAATAAGATGTAGAAATATTTCCTTGAAATAAACCCTGTTAATGGCTGTATCAAACAGCACTTGCACCCCAATAACAAGAACGGTTTACTGGAATTACAGAGCTGTATAATGGCAATTTGGATCCCCAGTCAGTGCACCAAGGTGTAATAGGATTGTTCCTATTACCCAGGCTGTAAACTCCCCTACTGAACCCTGTTCTGCTTCAATACTGTGGAATGATTCCTTCCTATCCTTTCCCTGAACTTCTATACAGCAAAATAAAGCTTTAAAGTATTTTTGTCCACTGTCCCTAGCTCCTACTGACTAGAGATGAGCGAATCGAAGCCGACGAAGTGGAATTTGATCCGAAATTTTAGGAAAAATTCGATTTGCACCGAAGCTGAATGTCCTCACGCTTCGTGGTAACGAATCAAATTTTTTCAGCAGCCAGCCAGCCCTGTGATGTCACAGCCCTATAAATAGCCTTAGCCATCTTGGATTCTGCCATTTACCAGTGTACTTAGTGCAGGGAGAGACGTCAGCAGGCGTTAGGGACAGTGTTAGAAAAAACGTCATTGTGCTAAAAAAAAATATTTACAAGTGCAGGGAAAGATTATTCAAAGTGTAGGAAAAGGATAGGAAGAAATCATTCCACAGCATTTATGTTGAACAGGGTTCAGTAGGTGAGGTTACAGCCTGGGTAAAAGGAACAATCATATTACACCTTACTGCATTGACCGGATCCAAATTGCCATTACACAGCTCTGTAAATCCAGCAAACCATTCTTATTAGGGTGCAAGTGCTGTTTGATACAGGCATTAACAGGATTTATTACAAGGAAATATTTTGACATCTTATTTGTCCTTGTGCGGTGCAGTTATAAGTTCTAAAGCATTTTTTGGCTTGTATTAATGGGAAAAAGGGCTTTTTAGCTGTTGTGTGCTAAAGTGCTAAAATTACAGACCTTTTTGTCATGTATAAGTGGCAAAAGTAAAATATATTTGCCGGTCAGCGGTGCAGTTATATGTTCTAAAGCCTTTTGTGGCATGTATTAGTGGAAAAGAAAAACTATATTTGCCGGTCAGCGGTGCAGTTATATGTTCAAAAGTCTTTTGTGGCATGTATTAGTGGAAAAAGAAAAAATATGATTGCAGTGCAGCGGTGCAGTTATATGTTCTAAAGCATTTTGTGGCGTGTATTTGTGGAAAAAGAAAAAATATATTTGCCGTTCAACGGTGCAGTTATATGTTCTAAAGCCTTTTGTGGCGTGTATTAGTGGAAAAAGAAAAACTATATTTGCCAGTCAGCGGTGCAGTTATATGTTCTAAAGCCTTTTGTGGTGTGTTTTAGTAGAAAAAGAAAAAAGATATCTGCCTGTCAGCGGTGCAGTTATATGTTCTAAAGCCTTTTGTGGCGTGCATTAGTGAAAAAAGAAAATATATATTTGCCGTTCAGTGGTGCAGTTATATGTTCTAAAGCCTTTTGTGGCGTGTATAAGTGGAAAAAAATAAGGGCCTATTTGCTGTTCATCGGTGCATTTATATGTTCTAAAGCCCTTTTTGGTGTGTATTAGTGGCACAAAAAAGTATTTGCCGTTGTGTGGTGAAGTGAGAAAATTACAGACTTTTTGGGGGTGTTTTAATTTCCTTTTTATTTATTTATTTGATCTAACAGTATGTCAGACAGAGAAGTGCCAGGCCCTGCACAGAGGAGTGTCAGAGGCCTAATTATTTCTGCGCAGACACAGGTCGCAGCAGAGTAAGGGGGCATGGTAGCAGGGGTCGCAGCGAGAGGCCTGAGCTCCCGGTGTCATCTAGCGGTTGTGTCTTGACCAGCAACCCAGCGGTTCTTGAATGGTTGAATCAGTCATCCACTTTTCTAAAGTGACATCAGACAACCCCAGCCAAGAGTCGGTGGGTTACTCTGACACGACGCTTAGTTGGCATGGCCCGGGAGCAGGCCCTGTGCCCCCACCTGTCCTGAACCTTCCTCTCTCATTTTCAGTTCCCTCAGTGCGAGAAGTATTATATGCTGTAGGCTCTGCTCCACTTTTCAGCGAGTATGAGCTACTAGAGGACAGTCAGCAGCTACTGCCCAGACAAGATCTGGAGGAGACATCCACCGCTTCCTCCTCTAGGTGGGCAAGTAGTAATGAGGAGAGTGGCGTGGGAGCTGGTGTTGCGAACGGTCAGGCTCCTGACCCAGAAACCGTTGAGGAGGACATCATTGATGTGCAGACAGTACTTGATGATGATGATGTAGCTGATTGCACTTGGGAGCTGGGCGATGAAGGGGCTTCATCATCTTCAGAAGAAGAGGGTGGCAGCTTTCCCGTGGGCCAGCGGTAGAGCCAGCAAGTTGCTAGCATGTCCGGGAGTCAGCAGGGTGGCAGCAGTGGGAGGTTGGAAGCCAAACGTGCCCAGAGTAGACCACCCGCTTCGCAGGAGCCTACCTGCCCGGGAAGTAGTGGTGCACAGGTTCATGGAGGCAGCGGATGTAGCAGTCAGTCAGTGCGTGGTGTTGGGGGTAAAATCACCTACTCTGCGTTGTGGTAGCTTTTTGTTAAGCCGCCAGAGGAGGTGAACATGGCCATATGTAGAATCTGTGGACAGAAGGTGAAGCGTGGTCAGAGTGCCAATGTTGGCACCATGGCCCTGCATCAACATATGCAGCATCTCGATAAATTGGCCTGGGAGAAACGTGGCTCCGATGTGGTGGTCCAGCCTGCCGCAGCAACCGCTGAATCCCCCAGTGGCGCGCACACGGTTTCTGGCAGTCAATGCTCCAACACCTCTGCCGAAGGGATCTGTCTGTCCTTCCCATCATCTGCTGGTCCTGATGCTCCTGCTCCTTGCCCTCCTACTCCTCGTCAGTCATTCCGTCAGCAATCGATCACCGAAGCGATTTAACAGTATGTGTGCATTTATCCAAAGGCGCAGAAGCTGAACGTGTTCCTGTCTCCTGTCCAAGTTGCTGGTGCTGCAGACCCTCCCTTTCCAAGTGGTGGACTCTGCACCTTTCAGAGAACTGATAGCTTATGCCGAGCCGAGGTGGAGAGTCCCAAGCCGTCATGTCTTTGCCAAAAAGGCAGTACCAGCCCTGTACACACATGTAGAACAGAAGGTGGGCCAGTCCTTGAGCCTGTCAGTGTCTGCCAAAGCGCACGGCAGCACCGATGTGTGGAGCTGTAACTCCGGTCAGGGACAATACATGTCCTTTACAGCCCCCTGGGTGAATGTGGTACCTGCACAGTCACACCAGCAACTTGGCCAGGTGACGCCGCTTCCGCCTCCACGTTGCTACGCCGTTGGTCCTGCGACAATGTATGCCTCTGCCTCCTCATCCTCTACCGTGTCTTCAGCCTCCACTGCAGGGACAATTCACAAGGGCCCTCCAGCATACCACATGTGCAGGGCACGGTGGTGTCACGCTGTTCTGCACCTCATTTGCCTGGGCAAACAGAGTCACACAGGGGAGGAACTGCTCCTTGTCCTTCATCAAGAAATCGAATCCTGGTTTTCTCCTCAACAACTGAAAATTGGAACCATGGTGACCGGCAATGGGAAGAACATGGCGTCGGCACTGCGTTAAGGAGGGCTGAGCCATGCTCCCTGCATGGCACACGTGTTCAATCTGGTTGTCAAGTGGTTCCTGAAGTCTTCCACTCATCTGCAAGACATCCTATAAATGGCCAGGAAACTTTGCATGCACTTCAGCCACTCGTACACCGCAAAGCACACCCTCCTTGAGCTGCGACGGTAGAGAAGCATCCCCCAACATAGGCTGATATGAAAAGTTTCCACCAGTTGGAATTCCACCCTCCATATGTTGGACTGACTATACAAACAGAGAAAGGCCATAAATGATTTCTTGATGATCCATGCAGATAAGAGCACTCCCCTGTATAACTTTGATGTCAGCCAGTGGCAGCTCATGCGTGACACCTGCCGATTGCTCAGGCCCTTTGAGGAGGCCACGTTATTTGTCAGTCGCCAGGACTACAGGATGAACAATGTCATTCCACTGCTTCATGTCCTGGAACAGATGCTGGTAAATCTGTCTGGTCAGGGGACTGCAGACGTGACGCCTAGATCTCACAGCCACATGATCCCTGTGGGGGCTGAACTGGAGGAGGAGGAGGACATTGGAGCACAAGCAATGTTTAGCGAAATAGGTGGTTTTTCTACACAGATGACTGGAGAGGAGGAGCAGGCATAGGAGCTACAGGACAATGAGGAAGATGATGCAGAGGACCCAGACACACCGTGGCAGTATGCAATGGAGATGGAGGCAGGGAGTCCCTCCGAGTCACTTGCATAAATAGCCTGATGCATGCTCACTTGCTTGTGTAGTGACAGCTGAATTGTCACCATTCAGCAGAGGGGTGACTTCCGGCTCTCCACCTTGTTGGACCCTCGCTACCAGTCCAAAATGGGGGCCTTTTTTACACCCGCTGACAGGGAGGACAAACAAATCTACTATAGAGACATCCTATGTAGTCAGTTGGCCACTGCTTATCTGCACCATCATTTATCCTCTCGCAGGTCTGACCGGGGGGACCCTCTACGCTCACGTTCCACTACCATTGCTGCTAGGGAGGGGTGAGGTGGCAGGAGCAGTACCAGCTCCATCAGCAGCAAAATCCATAAGTAGTATTATTCCCAGCTCACCTTTTATGAACACTCTGCATGCACGGAACACAACAGGTAAGTCCTCATAATAGCAAATAGAAGAAGTAGTTCCAGCACAAAAATAAAGTTGCGTTGTTTCTTTGGCTTTATTTACAGTAACAGCATACCTCACCTGGGCAAATCCATTCACCATATGGCAGTTGACACGTTTCGAACAAACAGTTCTTAATCATATGATGAGTGTCAAGACTAGGAAATTTAAGGTCTGGGCCCCTCCCCCCTCTTCTAAATAGAAGTGAGGGGGTGGGAGAATCAGACACCTGACCTCAGGCAAGGCACTCATCGATTTGTCATATAACACACATGTGAATTGAAGACTATTGCCAGATAAAATACATAAATAAGTATAATTGTACACATGCCAATTCACTGGGTTCAACCATAATACTGTAAAATGATGTTTTATAACCTGATAGAATTGCTCGTCTTTCTGCCCAAGGGACGGCGTTTCAGCTTTACTTCTGCCCAGGCAGCCTCCCCCAACAGCCGTTCTGAAGCACCGCCCAGCTCATCAATATTCACTTCGTTGGGCGGCTTCAGCTGTACCCAACGTTCCAAGATCCAGTGCATGCGCCTGCCACCCTCACTGGCCGGGATCACATCGCGCCTGCGTCCCCTCTGCTTTGAGGCCGCTTCAGCCTCTGCGATCTGCGTCTGTGCCTGGCACTTTTCTCAGCAGCGCAGAAGCCGCCCAGTGAAGTGAATATTGAGGAGCTGGGTGGCACTTCAGAACGGGGGTTGGGGGGAGGCTGCCTGGGCAGAAGTAAAGCTGAAACGCCTCCCCTTGGGCAGAAAGACGAGCAATTCTATCAGGTTATAAAACATCAATTTACAGTATTCATAAGGTGGACAGGGGTTAGACTTATATGATTTTATTACACAATAGAAGACCTGTGCATACATATATACAGCTAATTATGCTTATTCGGCCTGTCAGTGTCCCTTTAAGTAAACTTTGACCCTGTACCTCACAGTCAGCAGACACATTCCAGCCAATCAGCAGCAGACCCTCCCTCCCAGACCCTCCCACCTCCTGGATAGCATCCATTTTAGATTCATTCGGAAGCTGCATTCACAGTGAGAGGAGGGACAGTGCTGCTGCTGCTGATTCAATAGGGAAAGCGTTAGCTAGGGCATTGTTCTGCGTCCACAGACTCATCTGCTGTAAGGACAGCGTCCTGACAGCACCCCAAAAAGCCCTTTTCAGGGCTGGTACATCAGTGTGCTTTTTTTAAATATATATATACAGTATATATTGCAGTTGCCTGAGGCCAGATCAAGTAGCCTTCCCTGCACAACCAAGTATCCGAAAAAATCAAGTGTACACTGCGCAACGCCATCTGTGGCAAGGTCCACATAACCACAGATACGTGGACCAGTAAGCACGGCCAGGGACGCTATATCTCCCTAACTGCACACTGGGTAAATGTAGTGGCGGCTGGGCTCCAGGCGGAGAGCTGTTTGGCGCACGTCCTTCCGCCGCCAAGGATCGCAGGGCAACATTCTTTGCCTCCTGTAGCCTCCTCCTTCTACTCGGCTTCCTCCTCCTCTTCTTCCACCTGCTCATCCAGTCAGCCACACACCTTCACCACCAACTTCAGCACAGCCCGAAGTAAAGGTCAGCAGGCCATTCTGAAACTCATATGTTTGGGGGACAGGCCCCACACCGCACAGGAGTTGTGGCGGGGTATAGAACAACAGACCGACGAGTGGTTGCTGCCGGTGAGCCTCAAGCCCGGCCTGGTGGTGTGCGATAATGGGCGAAATCTCGTTGCAGCTCTGGTACTAGACGGTTTGACGCACATCCCTTGCCTGCCGCATGTGCTGAATTTGGTGGTGCAGAAGTTCATTCACAACTAACCCGACATGTCAGAGCTGCTGCATAAAGTGTGGGCGCGCTTCCGGCGTTCACATCCTGCTGCTGCTCGCCTGTCTGCGCTACAGCGTAACTTCGGCCTTCCCGCTCACCGCCTCATATGCGAATTGTCCACCAGGTGGAACTCCACCTTGCACATGCTGGACAGACTGTGCGAACAGCAGCAGGCCATAGTGGAGTTTCAGCTGCAGCACGCACGGGTCAGTCGCACTGCGGAACAGCACCACTTCACCACCAATGACTGGGCCTCCATGCGAGACCTGTGTGCCCTGTTGCGCTGTTTCGAGTACTCCACCAACATGGCCAGTGACGATGACGCCGTTATCAGCGTTACAATACCACTTCTATGTCTCCTTGAGAAAACACTTAGGGCGATGATGGAAGAGGAGATGGCCCAGGAGGAGGAGGAGGAAGAGGGATAATTTTTAGTACTTTCAGGCCAGTCTCTTTGAAGTGACTCAGAGGGAGTTTTTTTGCAACAGCAGAGGCCAGGTACAAATGTGGCCAGACAGGGCCCACTAATGGAGGACGAGGATGAGGAGGAGGTGGAGGAGGATGAGGATGAAGCATGTTCACAGCGGGGTGGCACCCAACGCAGCTCGGGCACATCACTGGTGCGTGACTGGGGGGAAACGCAGGACGATGACGATACGCCTCCCACAGAGGACAGCTTGTCCTTACCTCTGGGCAGCCTGGCACACATGAGCGACTACATGCTGCAGTGCCTGCGCAATGACAGCAGAGTTGCCCACATTTAAACGTGTGCGTACTACTGGGTTGCCACCCTGCTGGATCCCCGGTACAAAGACAATGTGCCCACCTTACTTCCTGCACTGGAGTGTGATAGGAAGATGCGCAAGTACAAGCACACGTTGGTAGACGCGCTACTGCGAGCATTCCCAAATGTCACAGGGGAATAAGTGGAAGCCCAAGGCCAAGGCAGAGGAGGAGCAAGAGGTCGCCAACACAGCTGTGTCACGGCCAGCTCCTCTGAGGGCAGGGTTAGCATGGCAGAGATGTGAAAAAGTTTTGTCAACACGCCACAGCTAACTGCACCACCACCTGATACGCAACGTGTTAGCAGGAGGCAACATTTCACTAACATGGTGAAACAGTACGTGTGCACACCCCTCCACGTACTGACTGATGGTTCGGCCCCATTTAACTTCTGGGTCTCCAAATTGTCCACGTGGCCAGAGCTAGCCTTTTATGCCTTGGAGGTGGTGGCCTGCCCAGCGGCCAGCGTTTTGTCTGAAGTTGTATTCAGCACGGCAGGGGGCGTCATTACAGACAAACTCAGCCGCCTGTCTACAGCCAATGTGGACAAGCTGACATTCATAAAAATGAACCAGGCATGGATCCCACAGGAACTGTCCATCCCTTGTGCAGATTAGACATTTATAACTACCTCCCCTTAACCATATATTATTGTACTCCAGGGCACTTCCTCATTCAATCCTTTTTTTATTTTCATTTTACCATTATTTTGCAGGGCAACCCAAAGTTGAATGAACCTCTCCTCTGTCTGGGTGCCGGGGCCTAAAAATATCTGACAGTGGCCTGTTCCAGTTTTGGGTGACATGAAGCCTGATTCTCTGCTATGACATGAAGCCTGATTCTCTGCTATGACATGAAGCCTGATTCTCTGCAATGGGACCTCTCTCCTCTGTCTTAGTGCCGGGGCCTAAATATCTGACAGTGGCCTGTTCCAGTGGTGGGTGACATGAAGCCTGATTCTCTGCTATGGGACCTCTCTCCTCTGTCTGAGTGCCGGGGATGAAAAATATCTGACAGTGGCCTGTTCCAGTGGTGGGTGACATGAAGCCTGATTCTCTGCAATGGGACCTCTCTCCTCGGTCTGGGTGCCGGGGCCTAAATATCCGACAATGGCCTGTTCTAGTGGTGGGTGATATGAAGCCTGACTCTCTGCTATGACATGAAGCCTGATTCTCTGCTATGACATGAAGCCGGATTCTCTGCAATGGGACCTGTATCCTCTGTCTGGGTGCCGGGGCCTAAATATCTGACAGTGGCCTGTTCCAGTGGAGGGTGACATGAAGCCTGATTCTCTGCTATGGGACCTCTCTCCAATTGATATTGGTTAATTTTTATTTATTTTATTTTTATCTTTATTCATTTCCCTATCCACATTTTTTTGCAGGGGATTTACCTACATTTTGCTGCCTTTTGCAGCCCTCTAGTCCTTACCTGGGCTGTTTTACAGCCTTTTTAGTGCCGAAAAGTTTTGTCCCCATTGACTTCAATGGGGTTCGGGGCGAAGTTCGGGTCGAGTTCGGATCCCGAACCCGAACATTTCCGGGAAGTTCGTCCGAACTTCTCGAACCCGAACATCCAGGTGTTCGCTCAACTCTACTTATGAGTCCAAATTTGAGATCTTTGGTTCCAGCCACCGTGTCTTTGTGCGACGCAGAAAAGGTGAACGGATGGACTCTACATGCCTGGTTACCACCGTGTAGCATGGAGGAGGAGGTGTGATGGTGTGGTGGGGCTTTGCTGGTGACAGTGTTGGGGATTTTTTCAAAATTGAAGGCATTCTGAACCAGCATGGCTACCACAGCATCTTGTAGCGGCATGCTATTCCATTCGGTTTGCGTTTAGTTGGACCATCATTTAGTTTTCAACAGGGCAATGACCCCAAACACACCTCCAGGCTGTGTAAGGGCTATTTGACCATGAAGGAGAGTGATGGGGTGCTGCGCCAGAAGACCTGGCCTCCACAGTCCCCGGACCTGAACCCAATCAAGATAGTCTGGGGTGAGCTGGACCGCAGAGTGAAGGCAAAAGTGCCAACAAGTGCTAAGCGTCTCTGGGAACTCCTTCAAGACTGTTGGAAGACCATTTCAGGTGACTACCTCTTGAAGCTCATCAAGAGAATGCCAAGAGTGTGCAAAGCAGTAATCAAAGCAAAAGGTGGCTACTTTGAAGAACCTAGAATATGACATATTTTCAGTTGTTTCACACTTTTTTGTTATGTATATAATTCCACATGTGTTAATTCATAGTTTTGATGCCTTCAGTGTGAATCTACAATTTTCATAGTCATGAAAATAAAGAAACTCTTTGAATGAGAAGGTGTGTCCAAACTTTTGGTCTGTACTGTATATATCTGGGGGAAAGCCCACATGTACATACATACATATACAGTATATATATATATATATATATATATATATACAGATGTATGCAATATAAGGGGCATGCACACATCTCTCTCTCTCTCTCTCTCTCTCTATATATATATATATATATATACATACCCATACTGGTCAATATATACATGGCCATACAGGGAATATATATCCCTATTGGCCATATAATGGGGCCTATATACACTCACCTAAAGAATTATTAGGAACACCTGTTCTATTTCTCATTAATGTGATTATCTAGTCAACCAATCACATGGCAGTTGCTTCAATGCATGTAGAGTTGTGGTCCTGGTCAAGACAATCTCCTGAACTCCAAACTGAATGTCAGAATGGAAAGAAAGGTGGGCTGCAACAGCAGAAGACCCCACCGGGTACCACTCATCTCCACTACAAATAGGAAAAAGAGGCTACAATTTGCACAAGCTCACCAAAATTGGACTGTTGAAGACTGGAAAAATATTGCCTGGTCTGATGAGTCTTGATTTCTGTTGAGACATTCAAATGATAGAGTCTGAATTTGGCGTAAACAGAATTAGAACATGTATCCATCATGCCTTGTTACCACTGTGCAGGGTGGTGGTGTAATGGTGTGGGGGATGTTTTCTGGGCACACTTTAGGCCCCTTAATGCCAATTGGCCATAGTTTAAATGACTCGGGCTACCTGAGCATTGTTTCTGACCATGTCCATCCCTTCAGGACCACCATGTACCCATCCTCTGATGGCTACTTCCAGCAGGATAATGCACCATGTCACAAAGCTCGAATCATTTCAAATTGGTTTCCTGATCATGATAATGAGTTCACTGTACTAAAATGGCCCCCACAGTCACCAGATCTCAACCCAATAGAGCATCTTTGGGATGTGGTGGAACTGAAGCTTCGTGCCCTGGATGTGCATCCCTCAAATCTCCATCAACTGCAAAATTCTATCCTATCAATATGGGCCAACATTTCTAAAGAATGCTTTCAGCACCTTGTTGAATCAATGCCACGTAGAATTAAGGCAGTTCTGAAGGCAAAAGGGGGTCCAACACCTATTAGTATGGTGTTCCTAATAATTCTTTAGGTGAGTGTATATATATATAAACACATATCAATGAGGGGGCAGATACATATATATATCTATATATACACCCACCTGACTTCCCTCTACAGGGGTACTGATTGGCAAATCTGAGGCCTGATAAGGCTCTAAATGGGATGATATGAGGTCTGATGGGGGTCTGAGTGGGCTGACATGTGGTCTGATCTAAAATATTTTTTTCTTATTTTGCTACTCTAAAATCTGGGGTGCGTCTTATCATCGGGAGCGTCTTATAAAGAAAAAAATATGATAGTTAATCTAACTGTTAGTTCGGCCGGTGACATATACCCATTTTTGGTGTGAGATACACGTGCCCTGCATATGTGACAGGGAAATGAATATAGTTAATCCGTCTGTTAGTTCGGTCAGTGACATATTCCCACTTTATACGTGACAGGGAAATTAATATAGTTAATATGTCTGTTGGTTCCGTGGGTGACATATTCCTATTTTTGGTGTGAGGTACACCTGCACTGCATACGTAACAGGGAAATTAATATAGTTAATCTGTCTGTTAGTTCGGTGGGTGACCTCAAAGAATGAGGAGAGCCTCAAATAAGGGAAGTGGCCCTGTTCGTGATGCTGCTGGTGGAGCTCCTGTTGCAGGGAGAGGACATGGTCAATCTGTGCCAGCTACAAGCTCAAATGAAACACCTTCCTCGGGTGCACGTAGGCGACAGGACGTTCAGCGTCATTTTGTATGCCCGAATACCGGTGTACAAATGGTGAGGCCAGATCAAGTAGAGGCGGTAGTAGACAGGATGGCTGACAGTAGTAGAAGGTGTGTCCAAACTTTTGGTCTGTACTGTATATATCTGGGGTAGAGACCACATGTACATACATACATATACAGTATATATATATACAGATGTATGCAATATAAGGGGCATACACACATCTTTCTCTCTCTCTCTCTCTCTCTCTCTCTATATATATATATATATACATTGTCTCCCACCCGGTCCCCTGCTGAAACCGCAGAGTTGACACCTGCAGCCCATGGGCATCTATCTTTCACCTCACTCCCTTGCAAATCAGCAAGCAGTCTGAGCCTCAAGTCATGCAGCAGTCTCTTATGCTTTTTAATGACTCTTCTGGCAAGGTTTCCGTGGGCCATCCACCTAGCCCTGCCCCAGAAGTGGAAGAGATTGAGTGCACTGATGCCCAACTACTTATGTTTTAGGATGTGGACATGGGAGGACCACCGCAGCACGTCTCTGATAATGATAATGAAACACAGGTGCCAACTTCTGCGCCTTTCTGCCGTGTGCAGACCGGCAACAAGGGCAGGGGTGATGAGTGGGTGGAAGATGATGTGGAGGATGATGAGGTCCTAGACCCCACATGGGATCAAGGTCATGCGAGTGACGTGTGGGTTCGAAGTAAGAGATGGTGGTCACACAGCACCAGCCACACAGCAAAAGAGGGAGCAGGGTGCAAAAGCAGAGTGGCCCTCCACTAGCCAGTATGGCTGCTACTGCCCACCGAATCCAGGGACTGAGCACACCAAAGCCAGCTCCAAGGAGTTCCCAGGTGTGGCAGTTCTTCAGACAATGTGCTAATGACAAGATGCGAGTGGTTTGCACGCTGTGCAATTAGACCCTGAAGCGAGTCATAAATGTTCTACACCTGAGCACCACCTGCATGACCAGGCATCTAAATGGAAAGCAGGAGCTGCAGTGGAGTATACACCTGAAAAACCACAAAAGATCTCAGGCTCCTCTTGCTCCCTCCGTTGCCTCCTCCTCCTCCTACTCTGCTTCCTCCTCTACCGCCTCCTCATAAGGTTAGTGTAACACCTTTACCACCAACTTCAGCACAGCCAGGGGGAAACGACAGCAAGCTGTTTTGAAACTCATCTGTTTGGGGGGAAAAAACCCACACTGTGCAGGAGCTGTGGACGGGCATGCAACAACAGACCAATGAGTAGTTGTTGCAGCTGAGCCTCAAGTGTGGCCTGGTGGTGCGCGATAACGGGCGAAATCTCGTAGCAGCTCTGGGCCTAGCCGGTTTGACGCACATCCCTTGCCTGGCTCATGTGCTGAATTTGGTGCAGAGGTTCCTTAAAAATTACCCAGATATGTCAGAGCTGCTGCAGAAAGTGCGTGCCGTCGGTGCGCACTTTCGACATTCTCACCCTGCTGCTGCTCACCTGCGCTGCAGCGTAATTTCGGCCTTCCCTCTCACCGCTTCATATGCGATGTACCCACAAGGTGGAACTCCATCTTGCACATGCTGGAGAGACTGTGAGAGCAGCAGCAGGCGATAGTGGAGTTTCAGCTGCAGCACGCATGGGTGAGTCGCTCTGCAGAACAGCACCACTTCATCACCAATGAGTGGGACTCCATGCGTAACGTGTGTGCCGTGCTGCGCTGTTTTGAGTTCTCCGCCAACATGGCCAGTGCCGATGACACAGTCCTCATCGTTACTATCCCACTTCTATATCTCCTTGAAAAAACACTTAGGGCGATGATTGAAGATGATGTGGCACAGGAGGAAGAGGAGGAGAAAGAGGGATCATTTCCACGGTTATCAGGCCAGTCATTTACAAGTGGCACCAACAGAGGCCAGGTACACATCAGTCCAGGCAGGGCACAGTTCTGCAGGAGGAGGAGGTTGATGAGGAGGAACCGTGTTCACAGCAGGGTGGCCCCCAAAGCAGCTTATGGGCATCAATTGAGCGTGGCTGGGGGGATACAGAAGACATAGACAATACACCTCCCACAGAGGACAGCTTGTCATTGCCTTTGGGCAGCTTGGCACACATGAGTGACTACATGCTGCAGTGCCTGCACAACAACAGCCGAGTTTCCCACATTCTAACCAGTGCTGATTACTGGGTGGCCACCCTGCTGGATCCCCGCTACAAGGACATTTTTCTGTCCTTAATTCCGTCACTGGAGCGTGATCAGAAGATGCGCGAGTACAAGCGCACGCTGGTAGATGCCCTGCTGATGGCACTCACACCTGACAGCGGGGTCTCAGTGGAAGCACGCGGCGAAGGAGGAGGAAGATGAAGAAGAGGCAGCTGGGGAACAGCCAGCACCTCAGAAGGGAGGGTTAGCATGGACAAAATATGGTGAAGCTTTGTGAGCACGACACCACAACCAGCACCACCAGCTGATACGGAACGTCTTGGTCTACTCTCACACTAGCGTTTTGGCTATCCATTTGTGAGATCGGTTTAGGGCTCTCAAAAGCAGCCCAAAATGGATCAGTTTTGCCCTAATTCACCCTGAATGGAAAAGGATCCACTCAAAATGCATCAGTTTGCCTCTGTTCAGTCACCATTCCGCTCTGGAGGTGGACACCAAACAATGCCTGCAGAGTTTTGCTATCTGCCTGACAAAGCGGAGCCATACGGATCCGTCCTGGCACACAATGTAATTCAATGGGGATAGGTCCGTTTTCTCTTTGAAAATCTGACACAATAGAAAACTGATCCGTCACCCATTGACTCTCAATGGTGTCCAAGATGGATCCATCATGGCTATAGAAGACATAATACAACAGGATCCATTCATGATGGATGCATGCGGTTATATTATTGTAACAAAAGCATTTTTGCAGATCCATGACAGATCTGCTAAAAATGCTAGTGTGAAAGTAGCCTAAGAAGGAGGCAGCATTTCAGCAACATGGTGGAACTGTATGTGTGCACATTCCTACACGTACTGACTTATGGGTCTGCCCCATTCAACTTCTGAGTCTCCAAATTGGGCACATAGCCTGAGCTTGCCCTTTAAGGTGCTGGCCTGCCCTGCAGCAAGTGTGTTGTCCGAACGTGTGTTTAGCATGGCAGGAGGGTAATCACAGACAAGCGCAGCCACCTGTCCACAGCCAACTTGGACAAGCTCACGTTCATTAAAATGAACCAGGCATGGATCCAACAGGATTTGTCCGTACCTTGTGCTGAGTAGACAAGTATACCGGCCACACCCAGCCATTGTTATACTCCGGCGCACTTTCTCTTTGCATCCTATTTCCCAATGTTTTGGTGTCTTCCCAAATTTATAAAAATAAAATAAAATGAAAAAAAAATACAAAAAACAACAAAAACAGTGTTGGCTACCTCCTCCACTGCCACTTCCACCTACACCACCACGTCAACCGCCTCCTCAACCTCCTACTTGACCTCCTCCTCCTAGTTCAAGATTATAATTTTTTTCTTTTTTTCTATTCTATGTTATTTTAAGTCATTTCCCTATCCACATTTGTTTGCAGGGCAATTGTCCTGCTCTTACCCCCATTTTACTTCCTCTTGCAGCCTTCTAGCCCTTACTATAACTATTTATAGCCATTTTAGTGCACCAAAGTTCAGGTCCCCATTGACTTCAATGGGGTTCGGGTTCAGGTTCGAGTTCGGATCCCGAACCCAAACTTTGACCCGAAGTTTGACCGAACATCCACGGATCTGCTAATCCCTAGTTGTGACATCTTTTTAGGTATGACTGACCATTAGGAAATGCTTAACATCAAGTCCAGACAAAAACGGTTCTGAGGTATTGGGGTAATGTTACTCAGACCTACGTTGTCAGGTTTTAAGTAGAGATATTGTTAGATCCCTTGTCATCTTCCGTTGTCTGCCCTTTCAAGCTTTCATCTGTAATAATCAACAGGAAGCAAAATAACCATTTTATTCAGTTGCTTCACAAGCAAGAACATTTTCTTACTGATGTAATGTTTATTTCTTCCATTTCTGACCTAGCTTTTTATAAAGGCATAATCACACATTTTATTTAATCATAAGTATGTTGTTTGTTGCCATGGAAACTTGCAAACAGATTTAATTGGAATTCCAGCAGGTTACATGTGCTAATGAGGTATACAAGTAGTAGCATAACACATCTTTCCAATAAATATAATTTCAAGACAACCATGTTTTATTTAATTACTCGTTGATAGGACAAGTCATACAAATTAAAGGTAATGTGTCAGCAGGTTTTACCATTCTAAATGGCTCAAAGCGCAAGGTGGGGGTCGAGGGAAACAGCATAAGCATACCTCTTGTAGAGCTTTTCTAAGGAGTAGTGTGAATATGAAGTTGTATTCTGACATATTGCACAATAGAAAGTGTCCAGGGCAGGTCTTCACAAGGAAGTGCCCTCTGCATTGAGCTGCATTTCAATCCCTCCTCTCAGCTCTGAGTGACAGCTGTAGCATCCTACCAGGAGACCCCTATAGCTGCATAGTGAAGAAGCAAGGGAACAGAAGAATGGGGAGAGCACTTAACAGTGAAGCCCCATCCTGGGCATTTGCAAGAGCAAGATGCAGCTGAATAAAATTTCATATTTTTACTACTCCTGAAGGGAAAAGTTCCACAAAAGATATTTTTGTACTGCTCTCCCCAACTCCACCCTAGAGCTGTCAACAGTTTAGCATGGTCTGTCAACAGTTCAGTGCGGTCAAAAGTTTCCCTTTAAGCACAAAATCAGTTTTCTGTTTCTTAGGTTCTTAATGTTCTTTATAGATGATCATTTATAATTTTAAATATTTTATTGGGGTAAAACATATTAAAATATTATCTCAGTTTATACCTTTAGATCAAAATGGTTTATCGTCATAGGAGATTATTTAATATTAATCCAAATCAGTAATTCTAACTTAACCATTTATAATGAAACACATTTAACCTAAAGGTCACTATTTTGGTCAGAATTTTGAATCTAAAACCAGGAGTTGGTCTAAAACACAGCAGAGGTGCAAAATATTGCCATTAAGGTTTTTTCCCCTGTGTATGCTCCACTCCTGAGATACCAGCCAAAATACTATCATGTCAAGGTAACATAGTTTATAAGGCCGAAAAAAAGACGTCCATCCAGTTTAGGCCTGCAGTTGATCCAGAGGAAGGCAAAAAAAAAAAACTGTAGAAGCCAATTTTCCCCACTTAAGGGGGAAAAAAAATATTTCCCGACTCCAATCAGGCAATCAGAATAACTCCCTGGATCAACAACCCATCTCTAGTAGATATAGCCTGTAATATTATTACACTCCAGAAATATATCCAGGCCCCTCTTGAATTCCTTTATTGTACTCACCGTCACCACCTCCTCGGGCAGAGAGTTTCATAGTCTCACTGCTCTTACCGTAAAGAATCCTCTTCTATGTTTGTGTAAAAACCTTCTTTCCTCCAGACGCAGAGGATGTCCCCTCATCACAGTCACAGTCCTGGGGATAAATAGATGATGGGAGAGATCTCTGTACTGACCCCTGATATATTTATACATCTTTATTAGATTTCCCCTCAGTCGTCTTTTTTATAAAGTAAATAGTCCTGATTTTGATAATCTTTCAGGGTACTGAAGTCCCCCCATTACAGTTATTTATTTAGTTGCCCTCCTTTGAACCCTCTCCAGCTCTGCTATGTCTGCCTTGTTCACAGAAGCCCAGAACTGTACACAGTACTCCATGTGTGGTCTGACTAGTGATTTGTAAAGTGGTAGGACTATGTTCTCATCACGGGCATCTATGCCCCTTTTGATGCAACCCATTGTCTTATTGGCCTTGGCAGCAGCTGCCTGACACTGGTTTCCACAGCTTAGTTTGCTGTTCAGTAGAATTCCTAGGTCCTTTTCCATGTCAGTGTTACCCAGTGTTTTACGATTTTGTATGTACACGTGACTTGCATTATTTCTTTCCATGTGCATAACTTTACATTTGTCAGTGTTAAAACTTATCTGCCACTTATCTGCCCAAGCCTCCAATCTATCCAGATCCCTCTGTAGCAGTATACTGTCCTCTTCCATGTTAATTACTTTACACAGTTTAGCGTCATCTGCAAAAGTTGATATTTTACTGTGCAAGCCTTCTACAAGATCATTCATAAATATATTGAAATGAATAGGGCCCAATACTGACCCCTTAGGTAATACACTAGTGACAGTGACCCAATCTGAGTGTGTACAGTTAATAACCACCCTCTGCTTTCTATTACTGAGCCAGTTACTTACCCACATACAGACATTTTCTCCCAGTCCAAGCATTCTCATTTTATATACTAACTATAGATGAGCGAATTGAATCCCATGAAGTAGAATTCAATCCGAATTTCAGGATAACTTCAATTTGCCTAGAAGTCGAACTTCCTCGTGCTTCGTGTCAGCGAATTGATTTAATGTGAAATAGCATAGAAAACAAAAAAAAATCTTACCTCCTCCATTTGCTCGCGACTGTCCGCCAGCCTCCATCTTGCTTGAAGATCTCGCGGCGCACAGAATTTTGGCCGAGATCTTCAAGCAAGATGGCGGCTGCTGACCCTTCTCGAGCAAATGGAGGCTGTAAGTTTGAAAAAAAATATATATATTGTTAATTCAACACTAAGATGCCGTGATCATGTATGAACTCTGCATCTGAGGGGTACAATGACGGGGGCGCTTCGTGACGAAGTAATTTGTCACAAAGGTAATCTTTTTGTGAAATTCCGTGAGTCAGCCGAATCGAACTTTTAAGAAATTCGCTCATCTTTAATACTAACCTTTCATGCGGTACAGTGTCAAATGCTTTGGAGAAGTTCATATATACAACATCCATTGATCCGCTGCTGTCAAGTCTAGAACTTACCTCCTCATAGAAACTGATTAAATTAGTTTGACATGACCGATCCCTCATGAAGCCATGCTAATATGTCGTTATTTACTTATTTTCATTAATGTTTTCCAAGATACAGATGGAGCATGGTTAGTACTCCAGAAAAAGCAATTGAAGGTGTTTGCTTAGATTAGATAACACAACTCAGAAATCTCAGAAAACAGGAGTGTTAACTCTACTCCATCCGTAGCATCTCTTAGAAAACCTTTAAACAGTTTACCCACAACAGATGTTAAACTTACCGGCCTATAGTTTCTGAGCTATGTTTTTGGACCATTTTTGAATATTGGCACCACATTTGCTATGCGCCAATCCTGTGGAACACTCCCTGTCAATATAGAGTCCTTAAATATTAGAAATAAGGATCTGGCTATGACATTACTTAATTCTCATAGAATACGGGGGTGTATGCCATCTGGTCCTGGCAATTTGTCTATTTTAATATTTTTAAGACGCCGCTGGGTCAGACAGGGCACTTTTAATGGGAAATTTAGTTTTACATTCTGCATATGGACCATGACTGCTGGATCTTCTCCAGCCCCTCCCAGTAATCTGTCAACCTGATCCGCGATGTGTCGAACTCAAGTGATAGGAAGACAACACACTGTTCCCGGTCTTGGTGACAGATCGTCCTATCTGTACCCCTAATAATTGAGTCTCTCACTACCAGCACCTGTCTGGCCTGTCCTGCTCTCCTAGTCCCGTGCTTACTGGAGCTGACATTCCCCTGACTGGCAGGAAGCTTTACTATGCTTTGTTACTATGCTTTGTGTTTCAATTTTTCATCACTTGCTGGGCATATAGGGAAACTTATGTAGTTATAGTATAACAAAAACAAAGACAGGTGTACTCTGCGGTCTTACTAAGCCCTCAAACTGGTGTTAAAATTGAGAGATTAGTCAACATGTCCTACATGAGGACATGTCTGAGCCCGAGCACCGCGCCAAGGTTTCTCAAGTAGCTCGGGACCTAACGCTAAACCTACCTAGGCCATATGGGCAATACCAGGAGCCAGTGGGCGAATTACAGGAGCGCAAGGTCCGACTCAAAGCAATCTCCCAGTAACCTCCAGCATGTGACCATGCATACAATGGGAGGAGGTAGAGAGCTCTGAGCCCCACCCAAGACTTGCTGATATAGCCCGGGCCTCACATGTGCACCAGAATGCTGCCTGTAGATGGAAATAAAGGCACATTCAGACTAGGAGTTTCTATACCTCCAAAAAATTCTAAATACAAACTACAAATTGGCGTGGTATTAAAAGAAGGAAGTGCTCAACCCCATATGCAGTGGTGCATCTATACCGGGGGGGGGGGGGGGGGGACAGATCCTGCACTTGTGGTCTGCTGCTAATGGCAATCCCCAGCAAAAATGCATACAATGGAGGATGCCTGCAGAACTGCAGAAGACCACAAGTACCACAATGGACAAATGGACATCCTGCACAGGATAGCAAATGTGTGGATGTGATAAACAGTTTATATAATATAACAAAAACAAATACAGGTGCACTCTGCGGTCTTACTAAGCCCTCAAACTGGTGTTAAAATTGAGAGATTAGCCAACATGTCCTACATGAGGACATGTCTGAGCCCGAACATCGTGCCAAGGTTTCTCAAGTAGCTCGGGACCTAACGCTAAACCTACCTGGGCCATATGGGCAATACTAGGAGCCAGTGGGCGAATTACAGGTCACATGCTGGAGGTTACTGGGAGATTGCTTTGAGTCGGACCTTGCGCTCCTGTAATTCGCCCATTGGCTCCTGGTATTGCCCATATGGCCCAGGTAGGTTTAGCGTTAGGTCCTGAGCTACTTGAAAAACCTTGGCGCAGTGCTCGGGCTCAGACATGTCCTCAAGTAGGACATGTTGGCTAATCTCTCAATTTTAACACCGGTTGGAGGGCTTAGTAAGACCGCAGAGTGCACCTGTCGTTGTTTTTGTTATATTACAAATACATTTTATGCAAAATTATTTGTGCCTGTCCACCAATAGAGATGGCCTTGCGTTTCACCTGGCAGTCATTTTGCGGCAAACTTTGTTCATTCGCCGAACAGGCGAACATATGTCGATGTCCGTTGGCACCATATTCTTTAGCATTGTGCCGAACCTTGACCCATGACACATCAGGTGGGACAGGACAGCCAATTGAGACGTTTCAGCACATGGACACACCCCCTACCCTATTAATAAACCCGATCTGGCCGCAATTTTAAATTCAGTCTTTTGCCAATGTAGGGAGAGGTTGCTGTGTGGAGCAGGGAAAGACTGCTAGAGACACCAAAAACGAGCTAATAGGGCCACAAAAGTCCTTTTAAGTACTGGTATAGGTGTGGGTGGGGGGAGGAGACAGAGGATGACATTCTCATGGGCGATGAGCAGGAGCCAGGCCTCTCCGCCGCTTCCAATTTATTGAAAATGGGGGGCCTTCATGCTCCAGTGTTTAAAGAGGGACTCCAGTATAAAAAGCATAAAGGGCAAGGACCAGTACTGGGTGGCAACGTACTGAGACCCCTGGTAAAAACACAAAATAGCTGACATGTTACCAGCATCACAGAGGGCTGTCAGAATGCAGAATTTGCATTTCCAGGCCTTGCTTCGAGAGATGCTGCATTCTGCTGTTGCGGGGGCTGGCAGAGGAATTTCAACCCATTGAGAAACAGTTGCGAGTACCAATTCTACAGCGCATGCAAGAAAAGGGAGGTTTAAAGATATGTTGTCACTTGGGATATGAGATCATTCTTGCAGCCAACCCATAGACAGCCTCCCCCCGGATCCAGCCTCAGGGAACGTCTAGACCGACAGGTGTCCGACTACATCGGGTTAACGGACGATGTGAACGCTCTGAGAAGCGAGGAACCCCTTGACTACTGGGTGTGCAGGCTTGACCTGTGGCCAGAGCTGGCACAATTCGCCATGGAACTCTTGGCTTGCCCCTAGTTGAGTGTCCTGTCCAAAAGAACGTTCAGCGCAGCAAGGGAGATCGTGACCGATAGGCACACTCACCTAGCTCACAACAGTGTGGACTACCTCACATTTATAAAAATGAATGAGGCATGGATCTCAGAGGAATTCAACACCTGTGATGACCACTTTTAATTGAATTTTCTCATGCCAGCCCACACATATCCACCACCACCCAGAACAAAGAATGGTCCCTGTCTTATGTAAATACAGCGGTATAAAAAGCCTTTTTGGGCCGGTGAATGCATAATGTTTGGGACCTCGGAGGTATTCAACACCTGTGACGACCAAGAATTATCGAATTTCAACTATTATCATTTTTTTTTTTTTCAAGAGGGACAATTTTGTTAGCCATGTTTTTAATCCAATTGTATATTTTTTGTTCTTTTAAACATATGTATTTGACATCTATTTGTACTAGTTTACAGTAAAATTTATATCCAATGACCGTCTAATATACCTCCAGCCACATAATCACTTGATGTTTTTTTGTCCAGTGAATGAATAATTTTTGGGGCCTGTAGTCCACTGTCCTGCAGTAAAATTGATATCCATTGACCGTCTAATATACCTCCGGCCACATAATCAGTTGATGTTTTTTTGTCCAGTGAATAAATAATTTTTGGGGCCTGTAGTCCACTGGCCTGCAGTAAAATTGATATCCATTGACCGTCTAATATACCTCCGGTCACAAAATCACTTGATGTTTTCTGTCCGGTGAATTGATAATTTTTGGGGCCTGCAGTCCACTGGCCTGCAGTAAAAATGATATCCATTGACCGTCTAATATACCTCCGGCCACATAATCACTTGATCTTTTATGTACGGTGAATGCATAATTTTTGGGCCTGTAATCTAAGTGGCCAACAGTAAAATTGTTATACGGTGAACGCCTAATTTACCTCCAGCCACATTATCAATTTTTATTTTCTGTACGGTGAATTAATAATTTTTCGGGCTTATTGTCCACTGGCCTGCAGTAAAATTGATATCCATTGACCGTCTAATATATCTCCAGCCACATAATCTCTTGATCTTTTCTGTGAATGACTAATTATTGGGGCCTCTGAGGAATTCAGCACCTGTGACGACCACATGTTATCGAATTTCACCTATTATCATTTGTGGTTTATTCAAGAGGAGGGATCTTGTAAGCCATGTTTATAATCAAATTTTATATTTTTAGTTCCTTTAAACATATGTATTTGTACTCGCCTGCAGTAAAATTGATATCCAATTACGTCTAATATACCTCCAGCCACATAATCACTTGTTCTTTTCTGTACATTGAATGAATAATTTTTGGGGCCTGTACTCCACTGGCCTGAAGTAAAATTGATATCCAATGACCATCTAATATACCTCCAGCCACAAAATCACTTGATGTTTTCTGTTCGATAAATGCCTAATGTTTGGGGCCTGTACTCCCGTGGCCTAAAATACATTTCTTCTAGGCTCCAGCATGGCACATTTTTGAAAGTTTACCTTTAAGATGCATAAAAATGGCCCCTGATTAAAATACATATTTTTTGTGGGAATTTTTGCCATTGATCCCCCTCTGATATGTCACTGTCCATGTTGTGGGATGATTTGTGCACTTCTTGTAAGTATTTGGTGGCTGCAAATATGACCTGAAGGTTTTTCAGGTTCGCCTGACATTAAAGTGAATGGGACCTGCCGCAAACTTGCTGTTTGCGAACATTTGATCTTGTTCGCGAATCGTCCCGGCCGGAGTTCGTCCATCACTATCCACCAACAACAAGGTGATCTTTTTAGGACAGGAATCTACACTAAATACTAGCTCCACAGATGCCACACCGGCCTCCAGTAAACTTAAGGAATGCAGGTTCCACATGCATGCTGAGTCCACACTATATTTTACCTCTTTGATGCCACACTGACTTCTATTGTGTTCAGGGAATGCAGGCTCCACATGCATGCTGAGCCCACTCTGTATTCCACCTTTCCTGATGCCAAATGGCCACCTAAAAATACAGGGAGAGCAGGCTATAGCTCTTTGTGCTTCCAGCCATGGCGACTTGCACCTGTGCACTGGGATGTGCTGACTAAAGCCTCATGCAGACGTCCGTGGAACACGGTCCGTGACTGGCATTGCAGGAGCGCATGGCGTCATTGGTTGCTATGACACCATGCGCTTTGTGCCGCTGCCACAGTACAGTAATACACTTGTATGATCTAAACAAGTGTATTACTGTACAGCAGTGGCCATTAATCAGGGACCATTTTTATACGAAAGTCTGCATGAGGCTTAACTTTAACAAAAAAAATTTCTTGCAGTCTGCATTGGAGGTGTAGCTGACTCCATTGGTCGTGCTCTCCTAAATAACCTCTCTCTCCCATAGGCTGATTTTAATTAGTGCAAGTAAAACTGTAGCCTGCTCTCCCTGTATTAATTAGAGGCCATTTGGCACCAGGAACTCAATTGAGCATCTGTAGGGTCACATTAATCAGAATGTTAGCTCTATGGAATCTCCCCCACACACCATCCAGCAGCTATGGGATGCACTGCAGTCAGCATGGCTCCAGATACCTGTGACAACCTACCAGGTACTCCCAGCCTGTCTAGCTGCTCTTTGTGCTGCACATGGTGGTCACTCTGGATATACAGTGCCTTGCAAAAGTAATCACCCCCTTAACTTTTTTCGTATTTTGGTGCCTCACAACCTGGAATTAACATGGATTGTTTAAGGATTTGCATAATTTAATTTACAGAACATGCCCACAACTTCTAAGATGTTTTTTTATTTATTTTTTTGTTTATTGTGAAGCAAACAACAAATAGGACAAAATAACAGAAAAAGTCAATGTGCATAACTATTCATCCCTCTAAAGTCAATACTTTGTAGAACCACCTTTTGCGGCAATCACAGCTCCATGTCACTTTGGATAAGTCTCTATGAGCTTGCCACGTCTTACCACTGGGATTTTTGCAAAACTGCTCCAGCTCCTTCAAGTTGGATGGGTTGCACTTGTGAACAGAAATCTTTAAGTCTGACCACAGATTTTCTATTGGATTGAGATCTGGGCTTTGACTAGACCATTCCCCTTAAACCAATGGTGTTGCTTTATCATTGTGTTTGGGGTCATTGTCCTGCTGGAAGGTGAACTTCCGTCCTAACCTCAAATCACGCACAGAGTGGTACAGGTTTTGCTCAAGAATATCCCTGTATTTAGCACCATCCATCTTTCCCTCCACTCTGACCAGTTTCCCAGTCCCGGCTATTCAAAAACATCACCACAGCATGATGCTGCCACCACCATGTTTCACTGTGGGGATGGTGTTCTTTGGGTGATGTGATGTGTTGGGTTTGCACCAGACATAGCGTTTTCTTTGATGGCTGAAAAGTTCAATTTTAGTCTCATCAGACCAGAGCACCTTCCTCCATACATTTTGGGAGTCTCCCATATGCCTTTTACGCGAACTCACAACGTGCCTTTTTGCTGAAAGTAATGGCTTTATTCTGGCCTTTCTGCCATAAAGCCTAACTCTATGGATCGTACGGCTTATTGTCATCCTATGTACAGATACTCCAGTCTCTTCTGTGGAACTCTGCAGCTCCTCCACGGTTACCTTAGGTCTCTGTGCTGCCTCTCTGATTAATTCCCTCTTTGCCCGGTCTGTGAGTTTTGGTGTTGGGCTGTCTCTTGGCAGGTTTGCTGTTGTGCCATCTTTATTCCATTTGGTTAGATTTGATTGAGCCAGGGGCGTAGCGTGGGGGGTCCGTTGCCCCGGGCGCAAAATTGCTGGGGGCGCCAGACAGCAAACACTTCAATGAGGGTCATGGGAGCCTATGGCTCCCGTCCCCTCCATTCTTCCTCATAGGCTTAAGTAGAGCGAGCGTAGTGTCAAGAATGTAGTTGATCCTGGAAGGTATAATGTCAGGGGAAGAGGCGGAGTCTCGTCATCCAGGGGACGGGGCCTAGTGATGTGCGGGAGATTCTATAGAGCAGGAGCAGAGTCTGCAGGTAAGTATTTGGAGGAGAATAGTGACTGTTATTTTTACTTGGGGGGCTTTTTGCAGGGGCTGAAGGGAGAAGGAATCATCTTTGTATTGGAGACTGTATGTTAGAGGGTTCTGAAGAGAGGGTAGTGGGGATGATATTATTTACATGGGATTGTATGCTGGAGAGGCTGAAGGCAGGGGGGTGATAATATTTTACATGGGACTGTATGCTGGAGGGGCTAAGGCAGGGAAGTGATGTGTTTTACATAGGACTGTATGCTGGAGGGGCTGAAGGCAGGACGAGGGATGCATTTTACATGGGGCTGTGCAAGAAGGGCTGGAACGCAGGGTGTAATGTATCTTACATGGGACTGTATGCTGGAGGGGCTGAAGGCAGACGGCAAAGAGAGGGAGTGAGATATTATTTACATAGGACTTTATGTTGGAGGGGCTGAAGGCGGGGAGTGATGTATTTTACATGAGACTGTATGCTGGAGGGACTGAAGGCAGGAGAGTGATGTGTCTTACATGAGACTTTATGCTGGAGGGGCTGAAGGCAGGGGGAAGGTTGTATCTTACATGGGACTGTATGCTGGAGGGGCTGAAGGCAGGGGGAAGGTTGTATCTTACATGGGACTGTATGCTGAAGGGGCTGAAGGGGGGGCATAATTATTACTATAATACTACAGAGGGGGCCATTATAATATTAATACAGAGGAGAAAATAATAATAATATAGAGGGGCCAGTATATATTATAATTATACAGAGGGCATTATAGTTATGGGCACTACGGGGGAGGACTGTTATCTGAGGATGATAGTAAAGTGAGGAATCTAAAAAAAAGATGAGATGAGACCCGGCTGAAAGAAGCTACCATGACAGTCCTATCTCCGAATGAAGATGCTGAGAAAAGTCTACATCACAGGAGAGGTCACTGGATGTAACAGGTATGGTGCGGTATTCTCCTGTATATTTCATAGCAATGTATGTTATCCATTCAAATATCTGTTTGGGGGGTGGATATAGAATTTGGGCCTCACTGCCGAAGCCTGGCCCCAGACTTCAGGTCACACTGTGTGTGTTCTGAATTGTGGGGCCTCACACCCATCTACTACATTATCTGTACTCAGAGAGTTATCACTGTGTTATCTGTGGTGTTACATAGGACTGCAGATGACATCTACTGCATTATTTGTAAAAAGGGGCGTGGTCACAGGTTGGGGGCGCAATACTTGGCTTGTCCCGGGTGCTGGCAACCTACGCTACGCCACTGGATGGAGCATTTGGATAGATTTGATGGTACTCCTGGGGATCATCAAATATTTTTAATAACCTAACCCTGACTGACATGGCAGTGTTTGGTTAGTTATGCCTCTTGCTTAGGTGTTGCAGCCTCTGGGGCCTTTCAAAAAAAGGTATGTATATGTAATGAAAGATCATGTGACACTTACATTGCACACAGGTGGACATCATTTTACTAATTATGCGACTTCTGAAGGTAATTGGTTGCACCAGAGCTTTTTATGGGCTTCCTAACAACAGGGGTGAATACATACGCACATGCCAATTTTCTGTTTTCTATTTATAACTAGAGTTGAGCGAACACCTGGATGTTCGGGTTCGAGAAGTTCGGCCGAACATCCCGGAAATGTTCGGGTTCGGGATCCGAACCCGATCCGAACTTCGTCCCGAACCCGAACCCCATTGAAGTCAATGGGGACCCGAACTTTTCGGCACTAAAAAGGCTGTAAAACAGCCCAGGAAAGAGCTAGAGGGCTGCAAAAGGCAGCAACATGTAGGTAAATCCCCTGCAAACAAATGTGGATAGGGAAATGAATTAAAATAAAAATTAAATAAATAAAAATTAACCAAAATCAATTGGAGAGAGGTTCCATAGCAGAGAATCTGGCTTCCCGTCACCCACCACTGGAACAGTCCATTCTCAGATATTTAGGCCCCGGCACCCAGGCAGAGGAGAGAGGTCCCGTAACAGAGAATCTGTCTTCATGTCAGCAGAGAATTAGTCTGCATGTCATAGCAGAGAATGAGGCTTCACGTCAGCCACCACTGCAACAGTCCATTGGCATATATTTAGGCCCAGCACCCAGGCAGAGGAGGGAGGTCCCGTAACAGAGAATCTGTCTTCATGTCAGCAGAGAATTAGTCTGCATGTCATAGCAGAGAATGAGGCTTCACGTCAGCCACCACTGCAACAGTCCATTGGCATATATTTAGGCCCAGCACACACACAGGCAGAGGAGAGAGGTCCCGTAACAGAGAATCTGGCTTCATGTCAGCAGAGAATCAGTCTGCATGTCATAGCAGAGAATGAGGCTTCACGTCAGCCACCACTGCAACAGTCCATTGGCATATATTTAGGCCCAGCACACACACAGGCAGAGGAGAGAGGTCCCGTAACAGAGGATCTGGCTTCATGTCAGCAGAGAATCAGTCTGCATGTCATAGCAGAGAATCAGGCTTCACGTCAGCCACCACTGCAACAGTCCATTGTCATAAATTTAGGCCCAGCACCCAGGCAGAGGAGAGAGGTCCCGTAACAGACAATCTGGCTTCATGTCAGCAGAGAATTAGTCTGCATGTCATAGCAGAGAATGAGGCTTCACGTCAGCCACCACTGCAACAGTCCATTGGCATATATTTAGGCCTAGCACACAGGCAGAGGAGAGAGGTCCCGTAACAGACAATCTGGCTTCATGTCAGCAGAGAATCAGTCTGCATGTCATAGCAGAGAATGAGGCTTCACGTCACCCACCACTGCAACAGTCCATTGGCATATATTTAGGCCTAGCACACAGGCAGAGCAGAGAGGTCCCGTAACAGACAATCTGGCTTCATGACAGCAGAGAATCAGTCTGCATGTCATAGCAGAGAATGAGGCTTCACGTCACCCACCACTGCAACAGTCCATTGGCATATATTTAGGCCTAGCACACAGGCAGAGCAGAGAGGTCCCGTAACAGACGATCTGGCTTCATGTCAGCAGAGAATCAGTCTGCATGTCATAGCAGAGAATGAGGCTTCACGTCACCCACCACTGCAACAGTCCATTGGCATATATTTAGGCCTAGCACACAGGCAGAGCAGAGAGGTCCCGTAACAGACAATCTGGCTTCATGTCAGCAGAGAATCAGTCTGCATGTCATAGCAGAGAATCAGGCTTCACGTCAGCCACCACTGCAACAGTCCATTGTCATAAATTTAGGCCCAGCACCCAGGCAGAGGAGAGAGGTCCCGTAACAGACAATCTGGCTTCATGTCAGCAGAGAATTAGTCTGCATGTCATAGCAGAGAATCAGGCTTCATGTCAGCCACCACTGCAACAGTCCATTGGCATATATTTAGGCCTAGCACACAGGCAGAGGAGAGGTTCATTCAACTTTGGGTAGCCTCGCAATATAATGGTAAAATGAAAATAAAAATAGGATTGAATGAGGAAGTGCCCTGGAGTCCAATAATATATGGTTATGGGGAGGTAGTTAATGTCTAATCTGGACAAGGGACGGACAGGTCCTGTGGGATCCATGCCTGGTTCATTTTTATGAACGTCAGCTTGTCCACATTGGCTGTAGACAGGCGGCTGCGTTTGTCTGTAATGACGCCCCCTGCCGTGCTGAATACACGTTCAGACAAAACGCTGGCTGCCGGGCAGGCCAGCACCTCCAAGGCATAAAAGGCTAGCTCTGGCCACGTGGACAATTTAGAGACCCAGAAGTTGAATGGGGCCGAACCATCAGTCAGTACGTGGATTGGTGTGCACACGTACTGTTCCACCATGTTAGTGAAATGTTGCCTCCTGCTAACACGTTGCGTATCAGGTGGTGGTGCAGTTAGCTGTGGCGTGTTGACAAAAGTTTTCCACATCTCTGCCATGCTAACCCTGCCCTCAGAGGAGCTGGCCGTGACACAGCTGCCTTGGCGACCTCTTGCTCCTCCTCTGCCTTGGCCTTGGGCTTCCACTTGTTCCCCTGTGACATTTGGGAATGCTCTCAGTAGCGCGTCTACCAACGTGCGCTTGTACTCGCGCATCTTCCTATCACGCTCCAGTGCAGGAAGTAAGGTGGGCACATTGTCTTTGTAGCGTGGATCCAGCAGGGTGGCAACCCAGTAGTCCGCACAGGTTAAAATGTGGGCAACTCTGCTGTCGTTGCGCAGGCACTGCAGCATGTAGTCGCTCATGTGTGCCAGGCTGCCCAGGGGTAAGGACAAGCTGTCCTCTGTGGGAGGCGTATCGTCATCGTCCTGCCTTTCCCCCCAGCCACGCACCAGTGATGGACCCGAGCTGCGTTGGGTGCCACCCCGCTGTGACCATGCTTCATCCTCATCCTCCTCCACCTCCTCCTCATCCTCGTCCTCCTCGTCCTCCAGTAGTGGGCCCTGGCTGGCCACATTTGTACCTGGCCTCTGCTGTTGCCAAAAACCTCCCTCTGAGTCACTTCGAAGAGACTGGCCTGAAAGTGCTAAAAATGACCCCTCTTCCTCCTCCTCCTCCTCCTCCTGGGCCACCTCCTCTTCCATCATCGCCCTAAGTGTTTTCTCAAGGAGACATAGAAGTGGTATTGTAACGCTGATAACGGTGTCATCGCCACTGGCCATGTTGGTGGAGTACTCGAAACAGCGCAACAGGGCACACAGGTCTCGCATGGAGGCCCAGTCATTGGTGGTGAAGTGGTGCTGTTCTGTAGTGCGACTGACCCGTGCGTGCTGCAGCTGAAACTCCACTATGGCCTGCTGCTGCTCGCACAGTCTGTCCAGCATGTGCAAGGTGGAGTTCCACCTGGTGGGCACGTCGCATATGAGGCGGTGAGCGGGAAGGCCGAAGTTACGCTGTAGCGCAGACAGGCGAGCAGCAGCAGGATGTGAACGCCGGAAGCGCGAACAGACGGCCCGCACTTTATGCAGCAGCTCTGACATGTCGGGGTAGTTGTGAATGAACTTCTGCACCACCAAATTCAGCACATGCGCCAAGCAAGGGATGTGCGTCAAATTGGCTAGTCCCAGAGCTGCAACGAGATTTCGCCCATTATCACACACCACCAGGCCGGGCTTGAGGCTCACCGGCAGCAACCACTCGTCGGTCTGTTGTTCAATACCCCGCCACAACTCCTGTGCGGTGTGGGGCCTGTCCCCCAAACATATGAGTTTCAGAATGGCCTGCTGACGTTTACCCCGGGCTGTGCTGAAGTTGGTGGTGAAGGTGTGTGGCTGACTGGATGAGCAGGTGGAAGAAGAGGAGGAGGAAGCCGAGAAGGAGGAGGTGGCAACAGGAGGCAAAGAATGTTGCCCTGCGATCCTTGGCGGCGGAAGGACGTGCGCCAAACAGCTCTCCGCCTGGGGCCCAGCTGCCACTACATTTACCCAGTGTGCAGTTAGGGAGATATAGCGTCCCTGGCCGTGCTTACTGGTCCACGTATCTGTGGTTAGGTGGACCTTGCTACAGATGGCGTTGCGCAGTGCACACTTGATTTTATCGGATACTTGGTTGTGCAGGGAAGGCACGGCTCTCTTGGAGAAGTAGTGCCGGCTGGGAACAACATACTGTGGGACAGCAAGCGACATGAGCTGTTTGAAGCTGTCTGTGTCCACCAGCCTAAATGACAGCATTTCATAGGCCAGTAGTTTAGAAATGCTGGCATTCAGGGCCAGGGATCGAGGGTGGCTAGGTGGGAATTTACGCTTTCTATCAAATGTTTGTGAGATGGAGAGCTGAACGCTGGCGTGTGACATGGTTGAGACGCTTGGTGACGGAGGTGGTGGTGGTGGTGTTGGTGGTACATCCCCTGTTTGCTGGGCGGCAGGTGCCAACGTTCCTCCAGAGGCGGAGGAAGAGGCCGAGGCGGCAGCAGCAGAATAGGCCGAGGCGGCAGCAGCAGAAGAGGTAGCAGGGGGAGCCTGAGTGACTTCCTTGGTTTTAAGGTGTTTACTCCACTGCAGTTCATGCTTTGCATGCAGGTGCCTGGTCATGCAGGTTGTGCTCAGGTTCAGAACGTTAATGCCTCGCTTCAGGCTCTGATGGCACAGCGTGCAAACCACTCGGGTCTTGTCGTCAGCACATTGTTTGAAGAAGTGCCATGCCAGGGAACTCCTTGAAGCTGCCTTTGGGGTGCTCGGTCCCAGATGGCGGCGGTCAGTAGCAGGCGGAGTCTCTTGGCGGCGGGTGTTCTGCTTTTGCCCACTGCTCCCTCTTTTGCTACGCTGTTGGCTCGGTCTCACCACTGCCTCTTCCTCCGAACTGTGAAAGTCAGTGGCACGACCTTCATTCCATGTGGGGTCTAGGACCTCATCGTCCCCTGCATCGTCTTCCACCCAGTCTTGATCCCTGACCTCCTGTTCAGTCTGCACACTGCAGAAAGACGCAGCAGTTGGCACCTGTGTTTCGTCATCATCAGAGACATGCTGAGGTGGTATTCCCATGTCCTCATCATCAGGAAACATAAGTGGTTGTGCGTCAGTGCATTCTATGTCTTTCACCGCTGGGGAAGGGCTAGGTGGATGCCCTTGGGAAACCCTGCCAGCGGAGTCTTCAAACAGCATAAGAGACTGCTGCATAACTTGAGGCTGAGACAGTTTCCCTGGTATGCATGGGGGTGATGTGACAGACTGATGGGGTTGGTTTTCAGGCGCCATCTGTGCGCTTTCTGCAGAAGACTGGGTGGGAGATAATGTGAACGTGCTGGATCCACTGTCGGCCACCCAATTGACTAATGCCTGTACCTGCTCAGGCCTTACCATCCTTAGAACGGCATTGGGCCCCACCATATATCGCTGTAAATTCTGGCGGCTACTGGGACCTGAGGTAGTTGGTACACTAGGACGTGTGGATGTGGCAGAACGGCCACGTCCTCTCCCAGCACCAGAGGGTCCACTAACACCACCACGACCATGTCCACGTCCGCGTCCCTTACTAGATGTTTTTCTCATTGTTATGGTTCACCACAACAACAAATATATTATTTGGCCCAATGTATTGTATTCAAATTCAGCGGGATATAAATTTGAGGCCTAGTATTTAGGCGCTGGGTGACCGGTATGGATTTAGTGACAGAATTAGACTTGGAAATGCACAGAAGCGTGTGTGTGTGAAGTTATTCTGAATGACCCAATGTGCACCTTGAATATTATATACCCTTTTAGGGATAGATTTCAAATAGCTCTGATATAGCAGAAACCACTAAATTATGAAATTGCTAAATTGGGAATTGTATTTCAACCCAGAACAAGAAATGTGCTTGAACGGACACTAAATAACTCGCCCAGCTACAGCACTAAGGACAGATTTAGCTGGATATAAATTTGAGGCCTAGTATTTAGGCGCTGGGTGACAGGTATGGGTTTAGTGACAGAATTAGACTTGGAAATGCACAGTAGCGGGTGTGTGAAGTTATTCTGAATGTCCCTATGTGCACCTTCAATATGATCTACCCTTTTAGGGATAGATTTCAAATAGCTCTGATATAGCAGAAACCACTAAATTATGAAATTGCTAAATTGGGAATTGTGTTTCAACCCAGAACAAGAAATGTGCTTGAACGGACACTAAATAACTCGCCCAGCTACAGCACTAACGACAGATTTAGCTGGATATGAATTTGAGGCCTAGTATTTAGGCGCTGGGTGACAGGTATGGGTTTAGTGACAGAATTAGACTTGGAAATACACAGTAGCGGGTGTGTGTGAAGTTATTCTGAATGACCCAATGTGCACCTTGAATATTATATACCCTTTTAGGGATAGATTTCAAATAGCTCTGATATAGCAGAAACCACTAAATTATGAAATTGCTAAATTGGGAATTGTATTTCAACCCAGAACAAGAAATGTGCTTGAACGGACACTAAATAACTCGCCCAGCTACAGCACTAACGACAGATTTAGCTGGATATGAATTTGAGGCCTAGTATTTAGGCGCTGGGTGACAGGTATGGGTTTAGTGACAGAATTAGACTTGGAAATGCACAGTAGCGGGTGTGTGAAGTTATTCTGAATGACCCTATGTGCACCTTGAATATTATATACCCTTTTAGGGATAGATTTCAAATAGCTCTGATACAGCAGAAACCACTAAATTTTTAAATTGCTAAATTGGGAATTGTATTTCAACCCAGAACAAAAAATGTGCTTTGACGGACACTAAATAACTTTCCCAGCCACAACAGGACAGCGGTAACGAGAGATTTAGCGGGATATAAATTTGAGGCCTAGTATTTAGGCGCTGGGTGACCGGTATGGATTTAGTGACAGAATTAGACTGGGATATGGCCAAAAAATAACCACACTATTGCTGGTTAAATGCACTTGGTGATGGGCGCAGCTTGCCCCTGATGTAGTATATGGCCAAAAAATGAACAGACTATTGCTGGTTAAATGCACTTGGTGTCACAGCTTGACCAACCACACTACTGAGGGTTAAATGCACTTGGTGACGGGCGCAGCTTGCCCCTGATGTAGTATATGGCCAAAAAATGAACAGACTATTGCTGGTTAAATGCACTTGGTGACGGGCGCAGCTTGCCCCTGATTTAGTATATGGCCAAAAAATGAACAGACTATTGCTGGTTAAATGCACTTGGTGTGATAGCTTGACCAACCACACTACTGAGGGTTAAATGCACTTGGTGACGGGCGCAGCTTGCCCCTGATGTAGTATATGGCCAAAAAATAAACAGACTATTGCTGGTTAAATGCACTTGGTGTGACAGCTTCACCCTGATGTAGGCTTTAGCCAAAAAACAAACGCACCATTGAGGGTTAAATGCACTTGGTGACAGGCGCAGCTTGCCCCTGATGTAGTATATGGCCAAAAAATAAACAGACTATTGCTGGTTAAATGCACTTGGTGTGACAGCTTCACCCTGATGTAGGCTTTAGCCAAAAAACAACCACACCATTGAGGGTTAAATGCACTTGGTCGCAGCTTGTGCTGGCGCACCACAAGACACAAAATGGCCGCCGATCACCCCAGAAAAATGTGACTGACAAACGGTCTGGGCAGCCTAAAAACAGTGAGCAATTGAGGATCAGCAGCTCAATGATCCACAGCTGCAGATCGATCAGTTAATCAAGTCCTTTGGAGGAGTTAATCTGCCTAATCTCGCCCTACTGTCGCAGCCGCAACCTCTCCCTACGCTAATCAGAGCAGAGTGACGGGCGGCGCTATGTGACTCCAGCTTAAATAGAGGCTGGGTCACATGGTGCTCTGGCCAATCACAGCCATGCCAATAGTAGGCATGGCTGTGATGGCCTCTTGGGGCAAGTAGTATGACGCTTGTTGATTGGCTGCTTTGCAGCCTTTTAAAAAGCGCCAAGAAAGCGTCACAAAAGCGCGAAGAAAGCGACGAACACCGAACCCGAACCCGGACTTTTACGAAAATGTCCGGGTTCGGGTCCGTGTCACGGACACCCCAAAATTCGGTACGAACCCGAACTATACAGTTCGAGTTCGCTCATCCCTATTTATAACCAATAGTTTTATTTATAGATTTTTCTCATTTCACTTCACCAACTTTCAAAATTCAGATTAACAAAACATTGAACTTAAGGCTGTAATGTAACAAAACACGAAAAAAGTCAAGGGGGTGAATACTTTTGCAAGACACTGTAAGCTGGTGGTCATAATAATAGAAAATAAAGGAAGGAAATAAACTTTTACATCCTGCTGGATCCAGTTTTGGATTTGACTCAAAAAGCAAACACTGCAATGGCATTTTTCTGCCAAGACAATGAGTCTGTAACCACCTTAATACTTCTTAGAGCTCACTGCAATCTATCCAGTCCAGACCATTCTGTGAAAGTTAAATAGAACAGTAGGAGGCACCTTTCTTAGTCCTCTTTCACACTCTTTTTGCATTTCGTATACGGAACCATTCATTTCAATAGTTCTGCAAAAAATACGGAATGTACTCCGTATGCATTCCATTTCCGTCTTTCCATTTTTCTGTTGCGTTGAAAGATAGAACATGTCCTATTTATGCCCGAAAGTCACGTTCCGTGGCTCCATTCAGGTCAATGGGTCCGCAAAAAAAACTGAACACATACGGAATGTTTGTTTTTGCGGAACCATCCATTGAAAATTTTATACCCAGCCCATTTTTTTCTATGTAATTACTGTATACTGTATATGCCATACAGAAAAACAAAACGGAAACACAAAGGTAACAAAAAACGGAACAATGGACCCATGAAAAGCGGACCGCAAAATACTGAAAAAGCCATACGGTCGTGTGAAAGAGGCCTTAGGGTGCAAACAAATGGTGCAGTCGTCATGCGGTCATGATGTGGTTGTGAAATGCATGCTTCTAATGCATAATCATGCATTTAGGGTGCATTTTCTTGTCCGCAATTGTTAATCGACTGTTGTTGCTTGAACTGTTGTGAATTTTCTTGCTTCTGTAACATTCTGATGAACTTCAAATAGTGACACGTGGTAAAATATGTTAAACATAAACCGCACACGTATACTCATCTGTATACCCCATGTGGACAACAGCCACAAGCAGCAGGACATGTTTTATGTGTGGTCAACCACACGTAAATTAGGTGCAGTCATTGCAACTTGGAAAGTACCAGGTCTGTCTCAGAAACTTATTTTCACATTGACTTTTATTTGAAAATGAGATCCTAACTGCATTACAAATGTGCTGTGTGTCGCCCCCTTATATCAAGAGGATGCGCTAAATCAGTATTGGATTGGGAGAATTTTGAGTTCCACTAAGGTAAAACCAATGATGGCAAACATTGAGCTGTAAGAAGTACAGTCCTGATCAAAAGTTTAAGACCACTTGAAAAATGGCAAAAGATCATATTTTACATTGTTGGATCTTAACAAGGTTCCAAGTAAAGCTTCAACATGCAACAAGAAGAAATGAGTGTAAGACAAAACATTTTTTGAGCATTCAATTAATTGAAAATAACAATTAAACTGAAACAGGCTGTTTTTCAGCTGATCCAAATTTTAGGACCACGTGCCTTTAAAAGGCCAAATCTGTGCAAAGATATGGATTCATTGTCATTTTCTGTCAGGTAGTCACACGTTGTGATGGCAAAGGCAAAAAACTCTCCCTTTTTGAACGTGGTCGGGTTGTTGAACTGCATAAGCAGGGTCTCTCACAGCGCGCCATTGCTGCTGAGGTGGGACGCAGTAAGACAGTCATTTGGAATTTTTTAAATGCTCTTGAGAGTTATGGAACAAAAAAAAAGTCAAGTGGAAGATCCCAAAAATTTTTAACAGCACTGAGCCGGAGGATCCAATTTGCTGTCCGTCAAGACACTGGACAGCCCCATAACCATCAGACAGGATCTGATACTGAAGAGCTTCAAAAAAAAAAAAACGTCTTCAAAGACCTCGTCTCCTTGAACGCCACAGAACTGCTCGTTTGGACTTTGCAAGAGAGCACCAAACATGGGACATTCAAAGGTGGAAGAAAGCTTTATTCTCTGATGAGAAAAAAATTAAACCTTGATGGTCCTGATGGTTTCCAACGTTACTGACAAGAAGATCCTACCTGAGATGTTTTCTACGTGGAGAGGGGGCAATAATGGTCTGGGGTGCTTTTTCCTTCAGTGGAACAATGGAGCTTCAGGAAGTGCAGGGGCGTCAAACGGCCGCTGGCTATGTCCAGATGTTGCAGGGAGCATTCCTCATGACTGAGGGCCCTCGTCTGTGTGGTCGCCTTCGTGCGGCCGTCTTCACCACTTGGAGAAATGTTCCCATTCACCTCATGGAAACGCTTGCATCAAGCATGTCGAAACAAATTTTGGAAGTGATAAACAATAACTGCGGAGCTACTCATAACTGAGTTCAGGTTTGGAAGTTGGATTTCTGTTTTGGGGGGTTTCGTTTTTTTTTGGAGGTGTGGTCCTAAACTTTTAATCAGCTGAAAAACAGCCTGTTTCAGTTTATTCGTTGTTTTCATTAAATTGAATGCTCAAAAAATGTTTTGTCTCACTCCCATTTCTTCTTGTTGCATGTTGAAGCTCTACTTGGAACCTTGTTAAGATCCAGCCATGCTAAATATGATTTTTTGCCATTTTTCAAGTGGTCTTAAACTTTTGATCAGGACTGTATTAGGTATGTTTAAGTAAAGTGTAAACTTGCTAGAGATGAGAAATTGGCATTTCTTAAACCAGTCTTAGAGCTCCATTCACACGTCTGCAATTCCGTTCTGCATTTTGCAGGACGGAATTGCGGACCTATTCATTTCTATGGGGCCGCACGATGTGCTGCCCGGATCCGAAAATGTGGACCTGCACTTCTGGGTCCGCAATTCCAATGCCGAAAAAAATAGAACATGTCCTATTCTTGTCCGGAATTGCGGACAAGAATAGGCATTTTCTATTAAGTGCCGGCGATGTGCGGTCCGCAAAATGCGGAACGCACATTGCCGGTTATCGTGTTTCTCGGATCCGTGGATCCGCAAAACACACACGGATGTGTGAATGGTCCTTAAGGGGGTTTCCCAAGTGTTTTTTACTGATTACCTATCCTCTGGATTGAATCTGATTAGTGGGGGTCTGACACCCGGAACCCACACCAATCAGCTGTTTGAGAAGGCACCAGCGAACACAGTAGCACCCCCACCTTCTCTTAGCTTTTTCTAATCCAAGTGACGTCACGTTTATTGGTCACATGGCCAAAGGGCAGCTCAGCCCCATAGAAGTGAATGCGGCTGGGCTGCAATACAAAGCACAGCCGTTATACAATGTGTGGTGCTGTGCTTGGTGAGTCGAGCGAAGGCCGTGGTGCTACTGGAAGCTCCGGTGCCTTCTCAAACAGCTGACCCCCACCAATCAGATACTGATGGCCTATCCAGAATAGGTCACCAGTAAAAAAAACACTTGGAAAACCCTTTTAATAAAAACATGCTGGTGTAAGATGCGCCACATTAATTGAAAGGTTGATGCAATTTTGATGCATCTGAGGAGGTCCATGCAGAAGAAAATAAAATATAAGCTAGCAAGGAGCTGGCAAAGATTTCTAGGGTAACTTTGCCAGTTTCCTGGTATTGGTCAATTATATCAGGCTGCATAGATACCAACCCCTGCCAGAGGGGTGACAAAGACATAGAAGAGGCAAAGATGCAAAACAAATTGTCAAAATGTGCCCCTTTTATACACCAGAAAACTGTCTTGGATAATTAATGAATTCCCCAAAAAGTGTTTTAGTATATAGCAGGGGTAAGCAACCTCAAGCACTCCAGCAGTTGTGAAACTACAACTCCCTGCATGATCCCTTCTATGGGAGTTCTGAGAACATCAAAGCAAGTGTGCATGTTGGGAGTCGTAGTTCCATCACACCTGGGGTGCCAAAGGTTGCTGATCCCTAGGATATACACTGTAGTATAAAAGTTATGGCAATTGTGTTTGCTGTAACATGATGGACCATGATGTCCTGAAGCATGGATATGCAACATTTTCTAAGCCTGTGCAGGCCCAGAATACAATACAAAAATATATTCAGCTTGTATTTAACGATATTCTTCTTTTCAGTTCCTATTATTTTCTTCTTTCCTTGGAACCATAAAAATTAGCTTTGTGCCCTAGCAATTGCAGAACACATCTTTGTAATTAGCAAGTTATAATAGTTTTATTCATTACTGGCAGAAGGAACCAGCTTCGCACGGGTATATTTCATCTATTTAATTTTATGTTTCCGTGTGTCGTAAAAAGATATTGACAGTTTCCCCCATAACAGTGATCTCTACAGTACCCGCCTCTTTAACATTGACCTCCACTGTGCCCGCCCCTTTAACATTGACCTACACAGTGGCCGCCCCTTTAACATTGACCTCAGCAGCCCCCGCCTTTTAACAATGACCTTCACAGTGCCTGCCCCTTTAACAATGCCTGCCCCTTTAACAGTGACCTCCAAAGTACCTGCCCCTTTTGCATTGACCACCCCTTTAACAGTGACCTTCATAGTGACTGTCCCTTTAACAGTGACTTTCACCTTAAAAGTGATCTTCACTGTGCCCACCCCTTTAACAGAGACCTCCACAGTTCCCGCCCCTATAAAAGTGACTTTCACAGTGACCGCCCCTATAAAAGTGACTTTCACAGTGTCCGGTCCTTTAACTGTGACTTTCACAGTGACCTCCCCTTTAACAGTGACTTTCACAATGACTGTCCCTTTAACAGTGACTTTCACCTTGACTGCACCTTAAACAGTAACCGCCCCTTTCACAGTGACTTTTACAGTGACCGCCTCTTTAACAGGGACTTTCACAGTGCCCGCTCCTTTAACAGGGACCTTCATAGTGCCCACCCCTTTAATAACAGTGACCTCCACAGTGCCCGCCCTTTTAATAACAGTGACCTCCACTGTTCCTGCCCCTTTAAAAACAGTGACCTCCAGAGTGCCCGCCCCTTTAATCAGTAAAGAAAATTGGCTGGGTTGTTATAGAAACCTTGAATAAAACAATGTTTATGGCAGTTGGGATTTGAAGAGAAAGACTTGCAGGCTTGTATTGGCTAATGTGGGTCATTTTTTGGGAATATCTCAGGAACGGTATGTCCTAGAGAGCTGAGACCCGGTCTAAAACCTTCCTGCACGCCTAATGTACCTGTGTGCCAAATTTGGTGAAGATCGGTCCAGTCGTTTGGTCGCGCATAAAGAACGTCTAGACAGAAACTAATTTTTATATATATAAGAGATATAATGTTGCTGGTGTGGCTGATAAAACAAATATGACCCAATACTATCAACAATCTACTATGTGTGTTATTGTGGATAATGTTACTTATGCTTGTGATTTCAGGAATATTAATCTGATTAATTTGTTTTGTCTGTATTCATTCATTCACACCATTCATTTTAGTAAGCAAATTGTCTGCACTGTTAATTCTTAAGCAGGATTGTTCCCTGGTTCATTCTATAGCTTTTACCTGCATCATTACTATTATACTAAAATGTGGGAAGGGAAGACTTTTTTTGTTGTTGAATAGACTGTGTGAATACACTTTCTGTTAATTCATTAAACCAGGGTTTTTGTGTCATGTGTAATTAGCCCAACTGAAACCTTTGTTAGTTCAGGAAGCAGCCCAATGGACTAGACAAATGTGTGATAAAAAAAAAAACAGAAGAAAACACACAAGTACTTTTGTGCCACCTGAAAGCAGACATAAATTCTCATTATAGTTAAGATGCACTTGGTTAAAGTTGAGCGTTGTTTGGTAACCTTGTTCTTCCTGTCACTTTATGTACAGTATACACCAAGGATAACTACAGTGGATTGTTTAGCTGCGTTTTATAGGCAGGTGTTGATGTTAAAAGGTATGACATAATAATAATAATGAGCACATTTTTCAAAAATTCGATTCGGTTGGTTTGGCAAATTTTTCGGAAAAATTAGCTTTGATCCGAATTTATTTGCGGCGAATAGCATAAAAAAACAGCTATTTCCGGGCTGCAGAGAGTCTTTATAGGGGTGTAGAACACTGTGCCTTGCAGTAACACGCATAGAGAGTCTGCTGTGGTAGTGAAACAATACATGACAGGCGTCACTCTTAGAATCACTGCAAACTTCACTTATTTGGGCAGTCACGGGGCCAAAACTGACCAAATGACTCAAGTATTAACTAAGCCTTACAGGTAGATGTTAGCGTCAACAAGAAGCGCACTCCTTTTACACCGTCGTCAGTTGATTCCACATAGATTTCTACAGAACCTGTTCTATTAAACACTTATACAAGTAGAGCACCCCTGGACATAGTGGAGAAGGTGTCAGCAGTAAGTTTGTGTTAACGTCACTGATTCTTTTGCCCTTCCTCTGATCCGTCAGAACAATAACCCCCAAAAAATGATTTCTGTCTGTGGAAAATCTGCCTTCACTCGGTCAGCATTTGGTCAGTAATCCATCAGTATTGCTAAAGCCCAAAAAAACAGGAGTGGATCCAAAACAGAGATGACACATGAACCAAATATTTGCATGTCTTCTGTGTTTTCTACTCCTGCTTTTGGCTACCAATTCTTAAGCCAATTCTGATGGGAACATACAGGCCTTAAAGCTGCTACAAAGACAGGATCCAGGTAACTTAAAAAGAAAGGTCCCGGAGGCAATAGAGATCCTCTAAAAGCTCTTCTTTATTGTTCACATAAGAATAACGGACACAGCCACATCGTTCACAGCATAACGTTGACGCGTTTCGGGTTGGTACCCTTAGTCGTAACACTTTGCTATGTGTGACCCCACAATTTAAAGGAGTTGGAATGCTCCTGCCTCCAAAATCCAAGGAGGAGAGGGTGGAGCCTCCAACCCCATAGGCTATCACACAGTGCATCACACCTTTCGTTGAATACAACAATCACTAGTGTAATTGGTAACACACTGCGCTGCAGTTCTCTGGTCATATTAACCTCTGGAGTGCCATAGTCTCAACTCCCTGAGAAAAAGCCGCACAGTGTGAACAATGACATCCTTTCACCAGTTAAAAACATGTAATACAAACAACAATAAACATAACACAAAAATGACCCTGTACCCTGTGATGGGCTGAGAATAAATATAACATGCCTGATTTCATAGTAAATAGTTTACAATTTTTCAACGGATACAAGTCATCCTCACCCCTATAACAGGTTGCAATCATATCAACTGTTAGCAAATATCACTGTCTATGTGTGCGTGACATGGGAGGGTAGCCTCCAATTATCCTGGATACCCAGGATCAAATTGTCATATACACGATCTGGTATAAACGGAGGAAGAATACCGCCCCATGTGAACAGCACCATCTACAGAAATATCAGCTGTTTGCAGATCCTGCTGGCCATGTGTGCGTAACATGGGGGGGTAGCCTTCAATTTATCCTAGATACCCAGGATCAAATTGTCATATATATAATCAGGTATGAAAGGAAGAAAAATACCGCCCCATGAGAACAGCACCATTTGCAGAAATAACAGCTGTTTGCAGAAGCTACTAGCTATGTGTGCGTAACATGGGAGGGTAGCTTTCAATCTATCCTGAAATCCAGGATCAAGAAAAAAAAAAAAAAAAAGAAGCTAGATAGCAAGAAGCTATCCAAAGTGGATGATACAAAGAGGGAGAGACATTGCAATACGTAAGGATAGAAAAGAAATGCTCTTTGGGAAGGCGAGATGCAACAAACAAACAATGGTCTCTGCTGGCAGTGGGAGAGTACATGGAGACAGGGACCGGGACAATGTCCCCACTCTTTCTTTAACATATAGTACAGAATTTAATACAATCAGCTCCACAATAAAGCGATGTCTACCCATCTTGTTCGATGATGACATCTTATACAAAGCTCTAAAATCAGGCTGTAGAATTGTTTCCAGAAGAGCCACTACATTGTCCTGCTCATTGTCTCCGTCCCTCTACACTTCCAGCAGAATGGGAACCAACTTCAAACCAAGTTGGCTTAAATACAAGGGATTTACCAGATGTGGAGGTAATCCGTGTAAGACTTGTGGTTATGTGATCCCTATACAGTCATTTGATAACTCAGATCATTCATGTAGTTTTCCCATCCGCAGCTACATTAACTGTAACACGGAGGGTGTTATCTATGTTATCCGGTGCACTAGTTGCGATCAGATGTACATAGGCAGCACAACCCGCAAATTTAAGAGCCGAATCCTTGAGCACCTAAACTATATCAACAATCCCAATGCTTTGAACATCTCGAATGCAGCGAGGCATTTCATACAGAAACATGCCCGCCAGGTGTCATTTTTTCAAGCTTATGCTATAGAGAGAGTTCTGGCACCTAAGAGGGGCGGGGACCATCGCAAGAAGATTCTTCTCCGGGAGGCCTACTGGATTTTTAGACTTAACACTAGAATTCCAGTTGGTCTCAACCTAAAAAAAGAACTGATGTATATTTACCAGTAGTTAGATTAAATAATAAAATGGTCCCAAATGAATGTCATTATTCAGGTCCAATACGAATGTCAAATATATGTCCATGAATCCTCTATGGCAGTAGTTTATTGGAAGTTCAGACTATTCTGGGTCTTTTGTATGTTTGTATCTACCTGTGCAAAGAGTGCTGTTTACATGGGGCGGTATACTTTCTCCTTTTTTTTTTTTTTTTTTTCTTGATCCTGGATTTCAGGATAGATTGAAAGCTACCCTCCCATGTTACGCACACATAGCTAGTAGCTTCTGCAAACAGCTGTTATTTCTGCAAATGGTGCTGTTCACATGGGGCGGTATTTTTCCTCCTTTCATACCCGATTATATATATGACAATTTGATCCTGGGTATCTAGGATAAATTGAAGGCTACCCCCCCATGTTACGCACACATGGCCAGCAGGATCTGCAAACAGCTGATATTTCTGTAGATGGTGCTGTTCACATGGGGCGGTATTCTTCCTCCGTTTATACCAGATCGTGTATATGACAATTTGATCCTGGGTATCCAGGATAATTGGAGGCTACCCTCCCATGTCACGCACACATAGACAGTGATATTTGCTAACAGTTGATATGATTGCAACCTGTTATAGGGGTGAGGATGACTTGTATCCGTTGAAAAATTGTAAACTATTTACTATGAAATCAGGCATGTTATATTTATTCTCAGCCCATCACAGGGTACAGGGTCATTTTTGTGTTATGTTTATTGTTGTTCGTATTACATGTTTTTAACTGGTGAAAGGATGTCATTGTTCACACTGTGCGGCTTTTTCTCAGGGAGTTGAGACTATGGCACTCCAGAGGTTAATATGACCAGAGAACTGCAGCGCAGTGTGTTACCAATTACACTAGTGATTGTTGTATTCAACGAAAGGTGTGATGCACTGTGTGATAGCCTATGGGGTTGGAGGCTCCACCCTCTCCTCCTTGGATTTTGGAGGCAGGAGCATTCCAACTCCTTTAAATTGTGGGGTCACACATAGCAAAGTGTTACGACTAAGGGTACCAACCCGAAACGCGTCAACGTTATGCTGTGAACGATGTGGCTGTGTCCGTTATTCTTATGTGAACAATAAAGAAGAGCTTTTAAAGGATCTCTATTGCCTCCGGGACCTTTCTTTCTTTTTAAGTTACCTGCAGCCTGCTAAGGGAACACTCCCCTAGGGCCTCTGGAGCCGGGATCACATATTCCACCAGGAAGGTGAGCTGGACTAAGTTTTCTCTTATTTCAAAAAGACAGGGTCTGTTGTGCGTCTCATTTTTTCTTCCTTCTGATAGATGCTGAAGTGTAAAATAAATGATGATGTCAGCCAGGCCGAAAGCTAAAATAGTGGACCAGTCATGAAAAGAGTGGGGAAGAGTGGGAACAGCATGAAAAGTCCACAGAGTGGCCCTATGACATAGTGGTGAGGTGGAAGCAGCATGAGGAGACCACAGAGTGGCCAAATGACAGGAACTAGAGGTGGTGGCAGTATGAGGAGGCCACCGAGTGGCACAATGACCGAGTCTGGAGGTGGCAGCAGCATGAGTAGGCCACAGATTGGCACAACAGTCTGGAGTTGGAAGCAGCATGAGTAGGCCACAGAGTGGCACAACGACAGAGTCTGGAGGTGGCAGCAGCATGAGCAGGCCACAGAGTGGCACAACAGAGTCTGGAGGTGGCAGCACCATGAGTAGACCACAGAGTGGCACAATGACCGAGTTTGGAGGTGGCAGCAGCATTAGTAGGCCACAGAGTGGCACAACAGAGTCTGGAGGTGGCGCAGCAGTAGCATCAGTAGGAGACCAGCACAATGACAGAGTCTGGAGGTGGCAGCAGAATCAGGAGGCCACAGAGTGGCACATCGACAGAGTGTAGGGGTGGCAGCAGCATGAGGAAGCGACAGAATGGCACAATGACAGAGTGTTGATTGACCAAGATATTACTGGGGGAACCTGCCTGGCATGAACAGGCCAAGAGAAAGCATCAAGATAGATTTAAGCTTGGAAGAGTCGCGAAGTTCATCAAGATACGTCACTACAGATTTTACCACATATAACCGCTGTGCTGACCGCAGAATACATTTAGTTTTTCGACTCAAATACTTCAATAAAGATTTTACCGCATATAACCACAGCGCTAACCACTGAATTAATTTAGTTTTTTGACTGACATGCTTCAATAAAGATTTTACCACATATTACTACAGCGCTGAACGCTGAATAAAATTAGTTTTTCCACCGAAATAAGTCACAAAAGATTTTACTGCATATAATTGCGGCGCTGAACGCTGATTAAAATTAGTTTTTGCACCAAAATACATCACAAAAGATTTTACTGCATATTGCTACTGCGCTGAACGCTGAATAAGATTTGTTTTTCCACCAAAATAAGTCACAAAAGATTTTTACCGCATATAACGGAGCACGGAGATGGAGAGGGTGTTCGGATTCCCCCTGCACTGTACGGACATCTCAGAAATGAACTGCTGCTCCCAACAGCAGCTACTGGGAAGGTCATGGAGCGTCCCGGTTATCCGGCATCCATTCGCTCCGCTGAAGGATGATTTTGAAAGTGTGTAGAAGCCACACGGGGCCCCCAAGCTGCAGATTTATCATGGAGACATCATGTAGATTTTACCGCATATAACTACAGCGCTAAACACTGAATAAAATTTGTTTTTCGACCGCAATATGCCAGTAAAGAATTTACCCCATATAACTGCAGCCCTGAACGCTGATTACAATTAGTTTTTCCACCGAAATACATCAATAAAGATTTTACCGCATATAAGTACAGTGCTGAACGCAGAATAAGATTTGTTTTTCCACCAAAATACATCACAAAAGATATTACCACATACAGTTGCATGAAAAAGTATGTGAACCCTTTGGAATGATATGGATTTTTGCACAAGGGTCATAAAATGTGATCTGGTCTTCATCTAAGTCACTACAATAGACTATCACAGTCTGCTTAAAGTAATAACACACAAATAATTAAATGTTACCATGTTTTTTATTGAACACACCATGTAAACATTCACGGTGCAGGTGGAAAAAGTATGTGAACCCCTAGACTAATGACATCTCCAAGAGCTAATTGAAGTCTGCCAACTGGAGTCGATTCAATGAGATGAGATTGGAGGTGTTGGTTACAGCTGCCCTGCCCTATAAAAACACACACCAGTTCTGGGTTTAATTTTCACAAGAAGCATTGCCTGATGTGAATGATGCCTTGCACAAAAGAGCTCTCAGAAGACCTCTGATTAAGAATTGTTGACTTGCATAAAGCTGGAAAGGGTTATAAATGTATCTCCAAATGCCTTGCTGTTCATCAGTCCACAAGAAGACAAATTGTCTATAAATGGAGAAAGTTCAGCACTGCTGCTACTCTCCCTAGGAGTGGCTGTCCTGTAAAGATGACTGCAAGAGCACAGTGCAGACTGCTCAATGAGGTGAAGAAGAATCCTACAGTGTCAGCTAAAGACTTACAAAAGTCTCTGGCATATGCTAACATCCCTGTTAGCAAATCTACGATACATAAAACACTAAACAAGAATGGATTCCATGCAGTGGCGGATCCAGAGCCTGGTCTCGGGAGGGGCACTTTCAGATTATTTTCTGTCCGCCGCCACAAAACAATGGTGCTTATAGAACAGACTACACAGTGTAGGCTATATGTGTATAACAAACATATTTCACATGAAAACTGACAGTTACTTGGCTTGGCCCTTGGGGATCTCGGACGCCACTTCCACACTTTGGCCGGGGTCTCGGCGGAGCTGATGTTGTGTTTTATCCTAATGAGAAAGATTTTATAATAAGGATTTGGAGAAGGGGCAGAGGGATATCAGAGCAGGGAGAGGCTGGTGCTGCTACTAGGGGGTCATACCATGGGGGAGTAATAAAGCCCACCATAATGCCCCCCCAGTAGTAATAATTCTCCTTATAATGTGACAGTGCAAAAAATACCCCCTTGTAATGCCCCCAGTTGAGCTAATGTTCCCATAGTGCCCCCATAATGTGCCAGTATAAAATACCCCTATATAGTGCCCCTAGTAAATGACCCCATAGTGCTCCATACCCTCCTTCCTCCTAGTGTTCCCCATAATGTACCAGTATAAAATGCTCCAGTAGATGCCCTCAGCGTCCCCCATAATTTGCAAGTATAAAATACCCCTTCTTAGTGCCCCCCCGTAGATGACCCCATAGTACTCCTCTCCCCCGTACCCCATAGTACCCACCATAATGTGTCCCAGTATAAAATTGTACTGTACAGAGAGCCCATATAAAATACCCCTTCTTTGTGGCCTCAGTAGATGCCCCTATAGTGCCCCCAATCATGTGCCAGTATTAACAGGCCCCCCCGTGCCAGTAATAATAGCCCCCTATGCCAGTAATAGCAGCCCCCCTGTGCCAGTAATAGCAGCCCCCAGTAATAACAGCCCCCCTGTGCCAGTAATAACAGCCCCTAGTAATAACAGCCCCTCTGTGCCAGTAATAACAGCCCCCAGTGATAATAGCCCCTAGTGATAACAGCCCCCAGTAATAACAGCCCCCAGGCACTAGGCCGGCAGCCTATCAGAGGAAGGGACACGCCTCTCCCTCCCCTGCCTCAGCACAGGCATCTGTATCGCTGTCCTGAGGACGGCGATACAGATGACTGGAGATGAGCGCTTCCACAATGGAAGCGTTCATCTCCCTGTGCCCCGCTGCTGCCGCCGCCGCCCGCCGCCAGCTCGGGGGGGGGGGGCAACTGCCCCGTTGCCCCCCCCTGGATCCGCCACTGATTCCATGGGAGGATACCACAGAGGAAGCCACTGCTGTCCAAAAAAACATTGCTGCATGTTTACAGTTTGCACAAGAGCACCTGAATGTTCCACAGCAGTACTGGCAAAATATTCTGTGGACAGATGAAACCAAAGTTGAGTTGTTTGGAAGAAACACACAACACTATGTGTGGAGAAAAAGAGGCACAGCACACCAACATCAAAATCTCATCCCAACTGTGAAGTATGGTGGTGGGGGCATCATGGTTGCATGCTTTGCTGCATCAGGGCCTGGTCGGATTGCTATCATCGAAGGAAAAATTAATTCCCAAGTTTATCAAGACATTTTGCAGGAGAACTTGCAAGAGAGGCCATCTGTCCACCAGCTGAAGTTCAACAGAAGATGGGTGTTGCAACAGGACAACAATCCAAAGCATAGAAGTAAATCAACAACAGAATGGCTTAAACAGAAGAAAATACGCCTTCTGGAGTGGCCCAGTCAGAGTCCTGACCTCAACTTGAGTGAGATGCTGTGGAATGACCTCAAGAAAGTGATTCACACCAGACATCCCAAGAATATTGCTGAACTGAAACAGTTCTGTAAAGAGGAATGGTCAAGAATTACTCCTGACCGCTGTGCACGTCTGATCTGCAACTACAGGAAACGTTTGGTTGAAGTTATTGCTGCCAAAGGAGGTTCAACCAGTTATTAAAGGGTTCACATACTTTTTCCACCTGCACTGTGAATATTTACATGGTGTGTTCAATAAAAACATGGTAACATTTAATTATTTGTGTGTTATTAGTTTAAGCAGACTTAGCGTACACCCCAAAACAACACGTTCAGACAATACACTGGCTGCAGGGCAGGCCAGCACCTCCAAGGGGTAAAGGACAAGCTCAGGCCATGTGCCCAATTTTGAGACACAGAAGTTGCAGGGGCTGACCCCTGTCAGTCAGTTCGTGTAGGCGTGTGCAAACTTCCTTCCCCACCATGTCGCACGTCTTCGTGATGTTCACGATCCAATTTAATATCTGCTCTATCAACTTTCGATGTTCTTTTCTGCGCCTACCATGGTGATCACGGGTGGTGGGGAATCAGGGTTCTGAACGCGCACGCTGCCGCGCATGCGCGACGGTGACTTCTTCCCGGCCAGAATAGTACAGAGCTGCGAACGCGCACGCCGGCTCTGTAGGAATAAGTCACCATTGTGCATGCGCGGCAGCGTGTGCTTTCAGTCCAGCGCGCGGCACGGCCGGGAGAAGACTTCAATCAAGATGAAGCCCGCCCCCAGCCAGAATCCAGGAAGTGAACGCGCGGTGGCAGCAGGTAAGTATAAAAAAGCTAAGTGGGATAACCCCTTTAAGGGAGATAAATTTATTTAAAAAAATTGGGATAGAGCAAAAATGTGGGAAAAGCTATTACAAATTAAAAAAGCCCAAATGTGGGCCAAAAGACTCAAGCGGAAATGTGGGAAAAGCTATTAAGACGCAAATGTTGTACAAATTACAGAAGCCCAAATGTGGGCCAAAAGAGTCAAGTGGAAATGTGGGAAAAGCTAATAAGACGCAAATGTTGCACAAATTACAGAAGCCCAAATGTGGGCTAAAATAGTCAAGTGGAAAACTCTTTTGGCGCAAATGTTGGCCAAAAGAGTATAGCGGAAAAATGTTTTTTTTTTATTATATAGCAGTGGTACTTCACACCCCAAAATTGTTGAATTTCAACTGAAAATGTAAATGACAATTTTTTTTTTTTACCTGTCTACTAGGTATAGCAGTGGTACTATACACTCAAAAATTAGTGAATTTCACCAGAAAATGTAACTGAACAAAATAGTGAAATGACATAAAACATTGGTTTTAATTTTATTTTTTTAAATTAGGGTAGACTCCAAAAGAGTGTGAAATATCCAAAATACAACAATGAGCAATTGCACTGTAGTATAACAATGGCTGGTTAAGGTCGGTATACATGTCTATTCTGCACAAGGTACGGACAAGTCCTGTGGGATCCATGCCTGGTTAATTTTAATGAACGTGAGCTTGTCCACATTGGCTGTGGACAGGCGGCTACGCTTGTCTGTGATGACGCCCCCTGCCGTGCTAAACACATGTTCAGACAATACACTGGCTGCAGGGCAGGCCAGCACCTCCAAGGCGTAAAGGGCAAGCTCAGGCCATGTGCCCAATTTGGAGACCTAGAAGTTGAAGGGGGCAGACCCGTCATTCAGTACGTGTAGGCGTCTGCACACATACTGCTCCACCATGTTGGTGAAATGCTGCCTCCTGCTAAGACTTTCCATATCAAATGGTGGTGCTGGTTGTTGTGGCATGCTGACAAAGCTTTTCCACATTTTGGCCTGCCTTCTGAGGTGCTGGTCCCAGCTGTGTTGGCGACTTCTTCCTCCTCCTCTGCCTTCGCCTTGCACTTCCATGTGTGCGAGGCTGCCCAGAGGCAACGAAAATCTGTCCTCTGTGAGAGGTGTATCATCTGTGTCCTCTGTATCCCCCCAGTCACGTACCAGTGATGGCCATGAGATGGTTTGGGTGCCACCCTGTTGTGAACACGGTTCCTCCTACTCCATCTCCTCCTCCTCATTCTCCATCTCGTCATCCTCCAGAACTGTGCCCTGGCTGGACAATTGTGTACCTGGCATTTGTGGGTGCAGGAACCCACCCTCGGAGCCACTTGTGAATGAGTGGCTGGAAACCCTATGAAATTATCCTCTTCCTCCTCCTCCTCCTGTGCCACATCCTCTTCCATCAACGCCAGCAGCGTTTTTTCAAGGAAGCATAGATAGTAACGCTGAGAACTGCGTTATCGGCACTGGCCATGTTGGTGGAGTACTTTAACCGCCTCCGGACCGCCTAACGCAGGATCGCGTTCCACTCAGGCACAGTCATGCATCTATGCGTCATCTCGCAAGATTACGCTAACAGCCGGCCCGCGTATACGCATCGCGGGCCGGCAAAAGTTAAAGGACAAGTTCGTCATCAGCCTGCCAGCCAATGATCGTCGCTGGCAGGCTGATGATTTTCAAAAAAAACAAATCAGAAGCCAGTTAACACATTATATTTATATACATTTATATATATTTAGATACACAAGACACAAAACTTAGCCCCAGATCACCCCCCATCACCCAATTAACCCCTTGATCACCCCTTGATTGCCCCTGTCAATCACCTAGTGAAAGGGAAAAAAGTGACCACAAGTTTTCACTAGTATTGACTGATAGTTTAGGCCCCTTGGTTAGGTAGTTAGCGATCGTTTAGCGCCCAGCCCACCGCACCGCAGTCACTGATTCGCTGATTAGCGTATCGCTAATCAGCATTTGTACTTTTATAGTATCTGTAAGTGATCAGAAGTTCAGAACAGATCACAGTCAGATCTATAATAGTATTAGTGTCACCTTAGCTCGCCCTCCACCCAAAACGCAGTGTTTGCCCGATCAGGCCTGATCGGTCGCCCACACTTGCATTCACCCACGCCCGCCCCGCCGCAGTGCCAAAATTATTATTATTTTTTTTTATCACTGCACAATCACTTTACAAGCACTGCAGCGATAAAAAAATCAGTTTTGATATTTTTTATCAATCGCAGCGGCCTCTGGTACTTCGCTAGCCTCCCATTTGTAAGACAGGCTTGCTTTTTTTCTTGGGTAGTCTCAGATATAGCCCCTAAATTTAGTAGTCCAAATGGCAAATAAGGGGTATTCTTCTGAAGAGGCCTACAGGCTTCTGACCCAGTCGGATGAGGAATGGGAACCCTCATCTGACGAATCCAGCGGGTCAGAATATGAACCTGTAGAAAGCGGGCAGTCTAACCCAAATTTGGGACGAGGAGGTTGAGGTCCCTGATACCACAAGGCGTACCCGGCCCTGTGTTTGTAGACCACAGGTTGCGCAGGATCCGCTTCAAGGGCAGCAGAGTGGGGCTGGCGCTGTCGGATTACGTGGTGAGGTATACACCAGCAGCGCAGCCCACCCTGGACCTAGTACCAGCACTGCCGTACAACATGGTGAAGTGGCGAGCACCAGAAGGGCAGTTGAAGATGGTACAGTGGCACGTGCAGTAGGTCCCCCAGTCGCAGCCACCGCACAGACAGGCCCGTAGAGCCCCTAGAGTCCCTGAGGTGTTGGCAAACCCTGACTTCAGCCGCACCAGTAGTTCCCCCTTTCACCGCCCAGTCTGGAGTTCGGGTTGAGACAGCTTAGATCGGTTCGGCACTGTTTTTTTTTTAGCTGTTCTTGACTGCGGAGCTGTTGGACTTAGTTGTGGCAGAAACAAATCGATATGCCACTCAATTTATAGTCGCCAACCCTGGAAGCTTTTATACCCAGTCTTTCCGGTGGAAACCCGTCCAAGTTTCTGAAATTAAAACTTTTCTGGGCATTCTCCTCAACATGGGCCTAACCAAAAAGCATTAATTGCGGTCATATTGGTCCATGAACCCAATTCATCACATGCCCATGTTCTCTGCTGCCATGTCCAGGGCACGATTTGAGGCCATCCTGCGTTTCCTGCACTTTAGCGACAACACCACCTCCCGTCCCAGAGGCCACCCAGCTTTTGACCGGTTCCACAAAATTTGGCCCCTCATAGACCACTTCAACAACAAATTTGCAGATTTGTATACCCCTGAGCAAAAAATCTGCGTAGACGAGTCTCTTATACATTTTACCGGGCGCCTTGGCTTCAAACAATACATTCCAAGCAAGCGCGCCCGGTATGGGGTCAAATTGTATAAGCTCTGTGAAAGGGCCACAGGCTATACCCACAAATTTCGGATCTATGAGGGTAAAGATCAGACCCTGGAGCCGGTCGGTTGCCCTGACTACCTGGGGAGCAGTGGGAAGACAGACTGGAACTTGGTGTCACCCTTATTTGGCAAAGGGTACCATCTTTATGTGGACAATTTCTACACAAGTGTGCCTCTCTTCAGGCATTTGTTCCCAGAACAGATTGGCTGCTGTGGCACCGTGCAAACTAGTCGCCGGGGCTTCCCCCAACGGCTCGTTGCCACCCGTCTTGCAAGGGGGGAGAGGGCTGTCTTGTGTAACGAAGAACTGCACGTGGTGAAATGGAGAGACAAGCGTGAAGTTTACATGCTCTCCTCCATTCACGCAGACAAGACAATACAAATAGAACGAGCAACCAGTGTCATTGAAAAGCCCCTCTGTGTCCACAACTATAATTCGCTCATGGGAAGGGTGAACTTCAATGACCAGATGTTGGCTCCTTATTCAGTTTCCCGACGCACCAGACGCTGGTATAAGAAGGTGTCTGTATGTTTGATTCAATTTGCTGCATATAATAGTTTTGTTCTCTACAGTAAGGCTGGGAGAACTGGATCCTTCCTCAAATTTTAGGAAGAGATCATCGAGAACCTCCTGTATCCAGGAGGTTCCGTGGCCCGATCCACCAGTGTAGTGAGCCGTCTACATGAGCGACATTTCCCCAGTGTCGTTGCTGGTACCTCAACCCAACCGTCACCCCGAAAAAGATGTTGTGTCTGTAGCAGGAGTGGAATAAGGCGTGACACCCGCTATTTCTGTCCTGACTGTCCTGACCACCCTGCCCTATGCTTTGGGGAGTGTTTCCGGAAGTACCACACACAGGTACACTTAGCATAGGGATTGCGTTACACAGGACAGGCACACAGGGCTATTAGGGACCTTTCACTCACAGCTGCTGCAAACCTCTCCTTTCACCTGGGACAAAGTGCATAATGTACTTCGCCACATTTTTGGGCGATTTGCGCTTTGCACATTGTCCCATGGGGAAGGAGAGGTTCGTCCTATAAAGGTAAAAAAATTAATAAAATATCGCCCGTAAGCAAAAAAGTTAACGTTCTGTTCAAAAAGTTTAATAAAGTTTATATGTTCCGTTCAAATGTTATTATAAAGTTAATAAATTTATTGCGTTGCGGCCTGGATTTTTCTTTTTTTTTTTCTTTTTTTGACCTTCCAGGTGGACCAACCAATCGACTAGCTGCAGCACTGATGTGCATTCTGACAGAAGCATTGTGCTGCTGTCAGATTACACAAAAGTCGGTGTATGCAGCGCTGCAAGGTGAGATTTCTCCTCTGCAGTAAAAGATACGTTTGCCGAGGCATATGAGCTGAGGGGGCGGCGGTGTTCATATGCTTTAGCAAACACTTTGTACATAAAAATAAAATAAAAAAATCCCAGCAATGATTTATTCATCCACATCGATTGATGTGAATGGAGAAGTCGGGTTTGCCAGGTCATACGAGCTAAGTGGGTATGGATGTTGGGCGGAGCTCCTATGTCCTGGCAGACACCTTTCCCCTCCTTTTTTTTTTTTGGGCAGAGATTTTTTCATCCACATTGATTGATGCGAATGAAGAAATCTGTGCCGTTAATTTTTACTTTCAGCCCAGAGGCTGAACGGAAAAAAAAAATCTCATTACCCGTATGCTCAATATAAGGAGAATAGCAGAAACTCCTAATGCTGGCCATACATGTAATGATTGCGGAGACCCTGAAATGCCAGGGCAGTACAAACACCCCACAAATGACCCCATTTTGGAAAGAAGACACCCCAAGGTATTCGCTGAGGGGCATATTGAGTTCATGAAAGATTGACATTTTTGTCTCAAGTTAGCGGAAAGGGAGACTTTGTGAGATAAAACTTATCTGACTAACTTGTGCCAAAAAAAAAAAATTCTATGAATTTGCCATGCCTCTCATTGAATACCTTGGGGTGTCTTCTTTCCAAAATGGGGTCACATGTGGGGTATTTATACTGCCCTGGCATTTTAGGGGCCCTAAAGCGTGAGAAGAAGTCTGGGATCCAAATGTCTAAAAATGCCCTCCTAAAAGGAATTTGGGCCCCTTTGCGCATCTAGGCTGCAAAAAAGTGTCACACATGTAGTATCGCCATACTCAGAAGAAGTTGGGCAATGTGTTTTGGGGTGTCATTTTACATATACCTATGCTGGGTGAGATAAATATCTTGGTCAAATGCCAGCTTTGTATAAAAAAAAGTGAAAAGTTGTCTTTTGCCGAGATATTTCTCTCACCCAGCATGGGTATATGTAAAAAGACACCCCAAAACACATTGCTCAACTTCTTCTGAGTACGGCGATACCACATGTATGACACGTTTTTGCAGCCTAGGTGGGCAAAGGGGCCCACATTCCAAAGAGCACCTTTAGGATTTCACAGGGCATTATTTACACATTTTGATTTCAAACTACTTCTCACGCATTATGGCCCCTAAAATGCCAGGGCAGTATAACTACCCCACAAGTGACCCCATTTTGGAAAGAAGACACACCAAGGTATTCCGTGAGGGGCATAGTGAGTTAATAGAAGTTTTTATTTTTTGTCACAAGTTAGTGGAATATGAGACTTTGTAAGAAAAAAGAAATATATCATTTTCCGCTAACTTGTGACAAAAAATTAAAAGTTCTATGAACTCACTATGCCCATCAGAGCTGCTTCAAAAAGCGGAAATTCACATTTTTGTACCATAGTTTGTAAACGCTATAACTTTTACCCAAACCATTTATTTTTTACCCAAACATTTTTTTTTATCAAAGACATATAGAACAATAAATTTTGAGAAAAATTTATATATAGATGTCTTTTAAAAAAAAAATTACAACAGAAAGTGAAACATGTCATTTTTTGGCAAAAAAATCGGTAAATTTCGATTAATAACAAAAAAATTAAAAATGTCAGCAGCAATGAAATACCACCAAATGAAAGCTCTATTAGTGAGAAGAAAAGGAGGTAAAATTATTTTGGGTGGTAAGTTGCTTGACCGAGCAATAAACGGTGAAAGTATTGTAGTGCAGAATTGTAAAAAGTGGTCTGGTCATTAAGGGTGTTTAAGCATAGGAGCTGAGGTGGTTAAACAGCGCAGCAAAGAACATAGGTCTCGCATGGAGGCCCAGTCATTGGTGGTGAAGTGGTGCTGTTCCGCAGAGCGACTCACCCGTGCGTGCTGCAGCTGAAACTCCATTATTGCCTGCTGCTGCTCGCACAGACTGGCTAGCATGTGCAAGGTGGAGTTCCACCTTGTGGGCCCGTCGCATATGAGGTGTTGAGCGGGAAGGCCAAAGTTATTCTGCAGCGCTGACAGGCGCTGAGAATGCCGATAGCGCGCACAGATGGCCCGCACTTTATGACATATCGGGGTAATTTTTAAGGAACCTCTGCACCGCCATATTCAGCACATGCGCCAGGCAAGTAATGTGCATCAAACCAGCTAGTCCCAGAGCTGCTACGAGATTTCGCCCATTATCGTACACCACCAGGCCGGGCTTGAGGCTCACTGGCACCAACCACTCATCGGGTCGGTTGTTCAAGGCCCGTCCACAGCTCCTGCGTGGTGTGGGGTTTGTCCCCCAAACAGATACGTTTTAAAACTGCCTGCTGTCGTTTACCCCTGGCTGTGGTGAAGTTGGTGGTGAAGGTGTTACGCTGACCGGATGAGGAGGCAGTAGAGGATGGGGAAGCGGAGTAGGAGAAGGTAGCAACAGGAGGCAAAATGAAGCACCCTGCAATCCTCGGTGGTGGAAGGACATGTGCAAAACTGCCCAGCCGTCACTGCATTTACCCAGTGTGCTGTTATGGAGATATAACGTCCCTGACCGTGCTTACTGGTCCACGTATCCGCAGTTAGGGGGACCTTGCCACAGATGGCGTTGCGCAGTGCACACCTGATTTTGTCCCCCACTTGGTTGTGCAGGGAAGGGATGACACGCCTGGAAAAGTAGTGGCGGCTGGGCGCGACGTACTGTGGGACAGCCACCGCCATGAAGCTTTTAAAACTCTCCGTCTCCAACAGACGGAATGACAGTAATTTTGAAATCCTGGCATTCAGGGCCAGGGATCGCAGGTGGTTAGAGGGGTACTTCCTCTTTCCTTCTAGTGTTTGGGAGATGGAGAGCTGAACGCTTCTGTGGGACATTGTAGAGATGTTTGGTGACCCAGGTGGTGGTATTGATTATCAGATTCTCTGTTTGCGGGGTAGTAGGTGGCACTGTCACTCCAGAGGTGGATGAAGAGGCTGAGACTGCAGCAGAAGAGGAAGCAGGAGGAGCCAGAGACCTTTCTTGGTTTTTGAGGTGTCTAGCTTATGCTTTGCACTTAGATGCCTGGTCATGCAGGTTGTGCTCAGGTTGAGAACGTTTATGCCTCGCTTCAGGCTCTGATTGCACAGCGTGCAATCTACTGGTGTCTTGTTGTCAGCACATTGTCTGAAGAACTGCCACGCCAGGGAACTCCTTAGGGCTGGCTTTAGTGTGCTCGGCCCCTTGCTGCGGTGGGCAGTAGCAGGCGTACTGTCTAGGGGATGGCCGCTTCGCTTTTGCACCCTACAACCTCTTCTGCTGTGCTGGTGGCTCTGTGCGACCACCGCCTCTTCCTCTGAACTACACAGGTCACTGGAATGACCTTGATTCCATGTGGGATCAAAGACCTCATCGTCCTCCACATCATCTTCCACCCAGTCTTCACCCCTGCCCTCCTTGTCGGTCTGCACACTTTCGAAAGCTACAGCAGTTGGCACCGGTGTTTCGTCATCATCAGAGATGTGCTGCGATGGTCCTCCCATGTAGAGTTGAGCGACGGGTTCGTACCAAACCTTAGGTTTTTCGGCACCCGGACCCGAACCCGGACATTTACGTAAAAGTTCGGGTTCGGCGCTTTCTTGGAGATTTTTCAAAGGCTGCACAACAGCCAATCAACAAGCATCATACTACTTGCCCCAAAAGGCCATCACAGCCATGCCTACTGTTGGCATGGCTGTGATTGGCCAACTGCAGCATGTGACCCAGCCTCTATTTAAGCTGGAGTCACGTAGTGACGCCCGTCACTCTGCACGGATTAGTGTAGGGATGGGCTGCAGCTGCTGTGAGGGAGAGATCAGGGAGAAATCTTATGAAGAACTATTTCTTTACTCAGCGATCTACAGCAAATGTGTTTTGTGGGTACAGTGCACAATTGTTTTAAGCCTGCCCTGAGCCAACTACTTCTGAAAACGAACTTTTTTTCCTTCAGTTAGTCAATATCAATACATAATCAGCAGCCATTTTATGCAACGATAGTGCACCAGCACAGGATAGAAGTCCAGAAATACTGCTTTGAGACACTCGGGTTAAAAAATAACTTTTTTTATATAGTGCACATCTAGGATTAGACGCGCATAAGTAAGTGTCACATTTAGGCCAGAAATACAGCTTTTTGCTTACTGGGGTGAAAAAAACACATCTGTTTCATATAGTACACATCTAGGATTAGACGTGCATAAGTGAGTGTCACATTTAGGCCAGAAATACAACCTTTTGCTTACTGGGGTCAAAAAAACCATCTGTTTCATATAGTGCACATCTAGGATTAGACGTGCATAAGTGAGTGTCACATTTAGGCCAGAAATGCAGCTTTTTGCTTACTAGGGCATACTGTGGTGAAAAAAACCCATCTGTTTCATATAGTGCACATCTAGGATTAGACATGCATAAGTGAGTGTCATATTTAGGCCAGAAATACAGCTTTTTGCCCATCTGGGATTAGACGTGCATAAGTGACTGTGAAATTTAGACCACAAATACAGCTTTTTGCTTACTGGGGCATACTGGGGTGAAAAAAAACCATCTGTTTCATATAGTGCACATCTAGGATTATAGGTGCATAAGTGAGTGTCACATTTAGGCCACAAATACGGCTTTTTGCTTACTGGGGTTAAAAAACCCTCTAATATACTGCACATCTGGGATTAGACGTGCATAAATTACTGTGAAATTCAGGCCACAAATACCGCTGTCATATAGAGTAAAAAATAAATAAAATGCAATACCCTACATCAGGGTTTTTATTGGCAGTTAATTATTTTTAACAGACTTAACCACTTTTTACTTTGCTTGGTGAACGCTAACTATGAGGCAAACATCTAATAAGGGACGCGGTCACGGTGGTGGTGGTGGTGTAGTGGATTTTGGATAAAATCAAGTGTGCACTGCGCAACGCCATCTGTGGCAAGGTCCACCTAACCACTGATACGTGGACCAGTAAGCACGGCCAGGGACGCTATATCTCCCTAACTGCACACTGGGTAAATGTAGTGGCGGCTGGGCCCCAGGCGGAGAGCTGTTTGGCGCACGTCCTTCTGCCGCCAAGGATCGCAGGGCATCAGTATTTGCCTCCTGTTGCCTCCTCTTCCTAATCGGCTTCCTCCTCCTCTTCTACCACCTCCTCATCAGTGACAGACCTTTACCACCAACTTCAGCACAGCCAGGGGTAAACGTCAGCAGGCCATTCTGAAACTGATGTGTTTGGGGGACAGGCCCCACACCACGCAGGAGTTGTGGTGGGGTATAGAACAACAGACCGACGAGTGGTTGCTGCCAGTGAGCCTAAAGCCCTGCCTGGTGGTGTGCGATAATGGGCGAAATCTCGTTGCAGCTCTGGGACTATCCGGTTTGACGCACATCCCTTGCCTGGCGCATGTGCTGAATTTTCTGGTGCAAAAATTCATTCACAACTACCCCGACATGTCAGAGCTACTGCATAAAGTGCGGGCCACCTGTGCATGCTTCCGGTGTTCTCATCCTGCTGCCGCTCGGCTGTCTGCTCTACAGCGTATCTTCGGCCTTCCCGCTCACTGCCTCACATTTGACGTGCCCACCAGGTGGAACTCCACCTTGCACATGCTGGAGAGACTGTGCGAGCAGCAGCAGGCCATAGTGGAGTTTCAGCTGCAGCACGCACGGATGAGTCGCACTGCGGAACAGCACCACTTCACCACCAAGGACTGGGCCTCCACGCGAGACCTGTGTGCTCAGTTGCGCTGTTTCGAGTACTCCATCAACATGGCCAGTGGTGATGACGCTGTTATCATCGTTACAATACCACTTCTATGTCTCCTTGAGAAAACACTTAGGGCAATGATGGAAGAGGATGTGGCCCAGGACGAGGAGGAGGAAGAGGGGTCATCTCTAACACTTTCAGGCTAGTCTTTTAGAAGTGGCTCAGAGGGAGTTTTTTTGCAACAGCAGAGGCCAGGTATAAATTTGGCCAGTCAGGGCCCACTAATGGAGGACGAGGAGGAGAAGGATGGGGATGAAGCATGTTCACAGCAGGGTGGCACCCAACGCAGCTCAGGCCCATCACTGGTGCGTGGCTGGGGGGATACGGAGGACACAGACGATACGCCTCCCACAGAGGAAAGCTTGTCCTTACCTCTGGGCAGTCTGGCACACATGAGCGACTACATGCTGCAGTGCCTGCGCAACAACTGCAGAGTTGCTCACATTTTAACGTGTGCTGACTACTGGGTGGCCACCCTGCAGGATCCCAGTTACAAAGACAATGTGCCGTCCTTAATTCCCTCACTGGAGCGTGATCGGAAGATGCGCGACTACAGGCGCACGCTGGTAGACGCGCTCCTGAGAGCATTCCCGACTGAAGTCAGGGGACAAGTGCAAGCACAAGGCGAAGGCAGGGGAGGAGGAAGAGGTCGCCAACGCAGCTGTGTCAGCGCCAGCACCTAAGAAGGCAAGGTTAGCATGGCTGACATGTGGAAAAGCTTTGTCACCATGCCGCAACAATAGGCCCCAACTGCTGATATGGAGCATGTTAGCAGGAGGCAGCATTTGAACAACATGGTGGAACAGTACCTGTGCACACGCCTACACGTACTGACTGATGGTTCTGCCTCATTCAACTTCTGGGTCTCCAAATTGTCCACATGGCCAGAGTTTGCCTTGTATGCCTTGGAGGTGCTAGCCTGCCCTGCAGCTAGTGTACTCTCTGAACGTGTATTTAGCATGGCAGGAGGCGTCATTACAGACAGACGCAGCCGCCTGTCCACAGCCAACGTGGACAAGCTCACGTTCATTAAAATAAACCAGGCCTGGATCCCACAAGACTTGTCTGTACTCTGTGCAGAATAGACAGTTCTGTGCAAAATAACACACATCTGCGTTGGCTACCTATTCCACCTTCGCCGCCGCTTCCCTCTAGACCGCCACGTGAGCCTACACGGCCACATCCACCCATTCACCGCCTCCTCAACCTCTTCCTCCTACATCATTCCAAATTTTTTTTTTTAAGGTCTTTTATGTTTTTTTATTCATTTCCCTATCCACATTTGTTTGCAGAGCATTTGCCATGCTCTTAAGCACATTTTGCTGCCTTTTGCAGCCCTCTAGCTCTTTCCAGGGCTATTTTAGAGCCATTTTAGTGGCCAAAAGTTCAATGACTTCAATGGGGTTCAGGTTCAGGGTCAAGTTCGGGTCCCGAACCCGAACTTTTTTTTCAAGATCATCTGAACCTGCAGGACCCGAACATCCAGGTGTCCACTGAACTATACTCCCATGTACTCATCTTGAAACATAAGTGGTTGGGCATCTCTTCTACTTCTGGGGCAGGGCTAGGTGGATTGCCCTGGGAAACCATACCAGTAGAGTCATCAAAAAGCAGAAGAGACTGCTGCATGACTTGGAGCTCAGACTGCTTGGCTGATTTGCAAGGGGGTGAATTGAAAGACTGATGGACATCGGCTGCAGGTGCCAACTCTGATCTTTCAGCAGGAGACTGGGTGGGAGACAATGTAAAGGAACTGGAGACACTGTCAGCACCCCAATCTACTATCGCCTGTACTTGTTCTGGCCTTAAGCATTCGTAGAGCCGCATTAGGCCCGACCAAATACCGCTGCAGGTTCTGCCGCCTACTCGCACCTGAGGAAGGGGTTTCACTTGTGCGTGTAGCTGGCACAGATCGACCAGGTCCTCTCCCTGCAACAGGAGCTCCACCAGCAGCACCACAATCGGAGCCACATCCCTTATTTGACGCTCTCCTCATATTTCTAAAATTTAGGATCTTGCCCAAAATGGGTGTTTTTTTTATAGCAGAATAGAACAACAGTATCTAAAGTGTGTATCTCACACGTACAGATGCAGACAAGGCTGCAAATTAATATTTTTGCCAAAAATAGGTGTTTTTTAATAGCAGAATAGAACAACAGTATCTAAAGGGTGTATCTCACAATGACAGATGCAGCAAAGGCTGCAAAATTAAGATTTTTGCCTAAATGTGTGTTTTTTTTTTTTATAGCAGAATAGCACAGCAGTATCTAAAGCATGTATTTCACACTGACAGATGCAGACAAGACCGCAAATTAAGTATTTTGCCAAAAATGGGTGTTTTTTTATAACAGAATATGACAGCAGTATATAACGCTTGAATTTCACACGTACAGAGCAGCAAGGGCTGTAAAATTGAGTATGTTGCCAAAAAGGGTGTTTTTTTAAAACCCAGAAAATTATAGCTGTATTTCTAGCTTAAATTGCACACTGACTAATGCAGCAGAGGCCCCAGATTGCCAAAAATGGGTGTTTTTTTAAAACCCAGAAAATTATTGCTGTATTTCAAGCTTGTTTTAAAAATAAAAGATGCAGCAAAGGCTGCAATATTAAGTACTTTGCCCAAAAAGGGTGGGTTTTTTAGAATAACAGAATAAAACAGCAGTATATAACACCTGAATTTCACACGTACAGATGCAGCAAGGGCTGTAAAATTGAGTATTTTGCCCCAAAAGGGTGTTTTTTAAAACCCCGAAAATTATTGCTGTATTTCTAGCTGAAATTGCACACTGACAAATGCTGCAAAGGCACCAGATGTAGGATATTGCCAAAATATGGGTTTTTTAAACCCAGATTATTATTGCAGTATTTCAAGCTTGTAGTTGAATGTCACAAAAGCACATCTGCTGTGCTGGTTCACTGAGCTTGCATAAAATGGCTGCCAGACGGATACAAAGAATTTTTCTGTGTCACTGGGCTCAGAGCAAGGTAAAAGATTGTGCACTGCACCTACAAAACGAAATCTAAGTAGATCGCTAGTTAACAAGCACTTCTGATTAAAGATTCTGTCCTATTCTCTCCCTACACTAGTAACAGCACAGTGACGTGCAGCGCTACGTGACTCCAGCTTATATGGATGCTGGGTCACATGCTGCACTGGCCGATCACAGCCATGCCATTAGTAGGCATGGCTTTGATGGCTTCTAAGGGCACAGAGTTAAACTCTTGTTGATTGGGCAGAGCAGCCTTTCAAAAAGTGCCATAAAATAGCCGAACACAGAACCTGAACTCAAACTTTTACTGAAATGTTCGGGTCCGGGGTCCAAAAATCCGAAAGTTCGGTATGAACTCAGACTTTACAGTTCGGGTTCGCTCAACCCTAGTCAGGAACACAAGAACACAAGCTGAAAACAGGAACCTTAGCAAAACACAAAGCACCTTGACACCGAGGCATCTGGGAAGGGGGCTGAGCCACTTATATATGGGCAGGAGGGCTAGGAGAGGTCAGTGAGGTCACATGACAAAACCCATAAAGCCCAGGAAGTGACGCGAGCCAGCCCTTAAGGAAGTGCTGCAGGAAGCAAGCAGCAAGCATGCTGTGGCCAGGGCTGAGATCAAACAGTGGAGCGGATCCCAGAACAACAGCACCCACACAAACAGAGCCCAGGAATGCAGTGGTGAATGGGAAGCACCGGCCGCAGAACACGGCGCCCGGGACAGCAGCAGTAAGCAGGGGAACAGCGACGCACAGCAGCCGCCGTTACAAAAGGAATCCTTATCTAGGTGTAATTAAGCCAATGGCTTCAGTTAAAGGGGTTCTGCACTTTCAATTAACTGATGATCTATCCTCTGGATAGATCATCAGCTTCTGATCGGCCGGGGTCCGACACCCAGGACCCCCGCCGATCAGCTGTTTGAGAAGGCAGCGGCGCTCCAGCAGCGCCGCGGCCTTCTCACTGTTTACTGCCGGGCCGCCCGCCCACTGACGTCACGACTTGTATCAACTAGAGTGGGCGCGGCTAAGCTCTGTTCACTTGAATGGAGCTTAGCCGCGCCCACTGTAGTTGATACTAGTCGTGACGTCAGTGGGCGGGCGGCCTGGCGGTAAACAGTGAGAAGGCCGCGGCGCTGCTGGAGCGCCGCTGCCTTCTCAAACAGCTGATCGGCGAGGGTCCCGGGTGTCGGACCCCCGCCGATCAGAAGCTGATGATCTATCCAGAGGATAGCTCATCAGTTAATAGAAAGTGCAGAACCCCTTTAAAGTAATAATAGAATTCTAAATTGCAAACACATGACTTTTAACACAAAAATGAGTCATTTGTATGGATTTATTTTCTAAAATTCAAGAGAACCAGTTAGCTCTCTTAACATTTCTATTTTGGTAAACATTTTCAGTCCCTATAAATAAAACACAATCTGGAGCATCTTTTCTTAGGACCCTGCGTTCCTCTATTATTATTTTAGTAATCTATTAATACATTGTCTATTAACCATCCCTTTGTTAAAAATGGTGCATTCCTACACAGTTTTGCAGGCGCAATCAGTGCTGATAGTGTTGGACTGTGTAAGGGCATATTGTATTCACATGGCTAATGGCAATGCCCAATTAATCGATTTACTTTTATTTACAGTAGGGAATAACAGAAAAATTGCACAATGCAGAATACAAAAAAAAAATTAAGATTTTCTCCTTAAAGGGATTTTCCAGGAATTTGAAGGGAATCTGTCACCATCGTAAACCCCTTTTTACCGTTTGCATAGCCCTATAGCTCTGCTATAGCCATGTGTACATATACCTTTATGTCCAAATCCATGTTCTCTAATCCCCCCCAAAATGTTTTATATATGCTAATTAGGTGGAAAAAGGCCCAAGAGACTGTACTTTGGACATAAATATATACGTACACATGGCTGTAGCAGAGCTATAGTGCCATCCAAACAGTAAATAAGGGTATACGGTGGTAACAGATTCCCTCAGGGTATTCTTAGGATAGGCCATCATTATCTGATCAGCAGGGGTCCGACACCCCACACCCTCACCAATCAGTTGTTTGAAAGTAACCCTTACACCAGAAGTCAGCACCAGTACTGGACAGCTCCATCCATTGGTTAGTGCAGGCATGCTCAACCTGTGGCCCTTCAGCTGCTGCAAAACTACAACTCCCAGCATGCCCGAACAGCCTACAGCTATCAGCCTTCAGTTGTAGTTTTACAACAGCTGGAGGGCCGCAGGTTGAGCATGCCTGGGTTAGTGCATTGCTGTTCCAACAATATAAATGTTATAACTATTCCCTGCAGGAATCACTACTGCTAGTGTAAAACTAGCCTAAAATGTTTATAAACGGATAAGAGGATAAATTATCAGATGATAATTATCTATATAGTTTTAAAAGATAACAAAAATATGAAGCAGAAATAAACATTTTTATTCTAACAATGATAATAATTAGAGTTGAGCGAACACCTGGATGTTCGGGTTCGAGAAGTTCGGCCGAACATCCCGGAAATGTTCGGGTTCGGGATCCGAACCCGATCCGAACTTCGTCCCGAACCCGAACCCCATTGAAGTCAATGGGGACCCGAACTTTTCGGCACTAAAAAGGCTGTAAAACAGCCCAGGAAAGAGCTAGAGGGCTGCAAAAGGCAGCAACATGTAGGTAAATCCCCTGCAAACAAATGTGGATAGGGAAATGAATTAAAATAAAAATTAAATAAATAAAAATTAACCAAAATCAATTGGAGAGAGGTTCCATAGCAGAGAATCTGGCGTCCCGTCACCCACCACTGGAACAGTCCATTCTCAGATATTTAGGCCCCGGCACCCAGGCAGAGGAGAGAGGTCCCGTAACAGAGAATCTGTCTTCATGTCAGCAGAGAATTAGTCTGCATGTCATAGCAGAGAATGAGGCTTCACGTCAGCCACCACTGCAACAGTCCATTGGCATATATTTAGGCCCAGCACCCAGGCAGAGGAGGGAGGTCCCGTAACAGAGAATCTGTCTTCATGTCAGCAGAGAATTAGTCTGCATGTCATAGCAGAGAATTAGGCTTCACGTCAGCCACCACTGCAACAGTCCATTGGCATATATTTAGGCCCAGCACACACACAGGCAGAGGAGAGAGGTCCCGTAACAGAGAATCTGGCTTCATGTCAGCAGAGAATCAGTCTGCATGTCATAGCAGAGAATGAGGCTTCACGTCAGCCACCACTGCAACAGTCCATTGGCATATATTTAGGCCCAGCACACACACAGGCAGAGGAGAGAGGTCCCGTAACAGAGGATCTGGCTTCATGTCAGCAGAGAATCAGTCTGCATGTCATAGCAGAGAATGAGGCTTCACGTCAGCCACCACTGCAACAGTCCATTGTCATAAATTTAGGCCCAGCACCCAGGCAGAGGAGAGAGGTCCCGTAACAGACAATCTGGCTTCATGTCAGCAGAGAATTAGTCTTCATGTCATAGCAGAGAATCAGGCTTCACGTCAGCCACCACTGCAACAGTCCATTGGCATATATTTAGGCCTAGCACACAGGCAGAGGAGAGAGGTCCCGTAACAGACAATCTGGCTTCATGTCAGCAGAGAATCAGTCTGCATGTCATAGCAGAGAATGAGGCTTCACGTCACCCACCACTGCAACAGTCCATTGGCATATATTTAGGCCTAGCACACAGGCAGAGCAGAGAGGTCCCGTAACAGACAATCTGGCTTCATGACAGCAGTGAATCAGTCTGCATGTCATAGCAGAGAATGAGGCTTCACGTCACCCACCACTGCAACAGTCCATTGGCATATATTTAGGCCTAGCACACAGGCAGAGCAGAGAGGTCCCGTAACAGACGATCTGGCTTCATGTCAGCAGAGAATCAGTCTGCATGTCATAGCAGAGAATGAGGCTTCACGTCAGCCACCACTGCAACAGTCCATTGGCATATATTTAGGCCCAGCACCCAGGCAGAGGAGGGAGGTCCCGTAACAGAGAATCTGTCTTCATGTCAGCAGAGAATTAGTCTGCATGTCATAGCAGAGAATGAGGCTTCACGTCAGCCACCACTGCAACAGTCCATTGGCATATATTTAGGCCCAGCACACACACAGGCAGAGGAGAGAGGTCCCGTAACAGAGGATCTGGCTTCATGTCAGCAGAGAATCAGTCTGCATGTCATAGCAGAGAATCAGGCTTCACGTCAGCCACCACTGCAACAGTCCATTGTCATAAATTTAGGCCCAGCACCCAGGCAGAGGAGAGAGGTCCCGTAACAGAGAATCTGGCTTCATGTCAGCAGAGAATCAGTCTTCATATCATAGCAGAGAATCAGGCTTCACGTCACCCACCACTGTAAGAGTCAATTTTCATAAATTTAGGCCCAGAACCCAGGCAGAGGAGAAAGGTCCCGTAACAGACAATCTGGCTTCATGTCATCAGAGAATCAGTCTTCATATCATAGCAGAGAATCAGGCTTCACGTCACCCACCACTGTAAGAGTCAATTTTCATAAATTTAGGCCCAGAACCCAGGCAGAGGAGAAAGGTCCCGTAACAGACAATCTGGCTTCATGTCAGCAGAGAATCAGTCTTCATATCATAGCAGAGAATCAGGCTTCACGTCACCCACCACTGTAAGAGTCAATTTTCATAAATTTAGGCCCAGAACCCAGGCAGAGGAGAAAGGTCCCGTAACAGACAATCTGGCTTCATGTCAGCAGAGAATCAGTCTTCATATCATAGCAGAGAATCAGGCTTCACGTCACCCACCACTGTAAGAGTCAATTTTCATAAATTTAGGCCCAGAACCCAGGCAGAGGAGAAAGGTCCCGTAACAGACAATCTGGCTTCATGTCAGCAGAGAATCAGTCTTCATATCATAGCAGAGAATCAGGCTTCACGTCACCCACCACTGTAAGAGTCAATTTTCATAAATTTAGGCCCAGAACCCAGGCAGAGGAGAAAGGTCCCGTAACAGACAATCTGGCTTCATGTCAGCAGAGAATCAGTCTTCATATCATAGCAGAGAATCAGGCTTCACGTCACCCACCACTGCAACAGTCCATTGGCATATATTTAGGCCTAGCACACAGGCAGAGCAGAGAGGTCCCGTAACAGACAATCTGGCTTCATGACAGCAGAGAATCAGTCTGCATGTCATAGCAGAGAATCAGGCTTCACGTCAGCCACCACTGCAACAGTCCATTGTCATAAATTTAGGCCCAGCACCCAGGCAGAGGAGAGAGGTCCCGTAACAGACAATCTGGCTTCATGTCAGCAGAGAATTAGTCTGCATGTCATAGCAGAGAATCAGGCTTCATGTCAGCCACCACTGCAACAGTCCATTGGCATATATTTAGGCCTAGCACACAGGCAGAGGAGAGGTTCATTCAACTTTGGGTAGCATCGCAATATAATGGTAAAATGAAAATAAAAATAGGATTGAATGAGGAAGTGCCCTGGAGTCCAATAATATATGGTTATGGGGAGGTAGTTAATGTCTAATCTGGACAAGGGACGGACAGGTCCTGTGGGATCCATGCCTGGTTCATTTTTATGAACGTCAGCTTGTCCACATTGGCTGTAGACAGGCGGCTGCGTTTGTCTGTAATGACGCCCCCTGCCGTGCTGAATACACGTTCAGACAAAACGCTGGCTGCCGGGCAGGCCAGCACCTCCAAGGCATAAAAGGCTAGCTCTGGCCACGTGGACAATTTAGAGACCCAGAAGTTGAATGGGGCCGAACCATCAGTCAGTACGTGGAGGGGTGTGCACACGTACTGTTCCACCATGTTAGTGAAATGTTGCCTCCTGCTAACACGTTGCGTATCAGGTGGTGGTGCAGTTAGCTGTGGCGTGTTGACAAAAGTTTTCCACATCTCTGCCATGCTAACCCTGCCCTCAGAGGAGCTGGCCGTGACACAGCTGCCTTGGCGACCTCTTGCTCCTCCTCTGCCTTGGCCTTGGGCTTCCACTTGTTCCCCTGTGACATTTGGGAATGCTCTCAGTAGCGCGTCTACCAACGTGCGCTTGTACTCGCGCATCTTCCTATCACGCTCCAGTGCAGGAAGTAAGGTGGGCACATTGTCTTTGTAGCGTGGATCCAGCAGGGTGGCAACCCAGTAGTCCGCACAGGTTAAAATGTGGGCAACTCTGCTGTCGTTGCGCAGGCACTGCAGCATGTAGTCGCTCATGTGTGCCAGGCTGCCCAGGGATAAGGACAAGCTGTCCTCTGTGGGAGGCGTATCGTCATCGTCCTGCCTTTCCCCCCAGCCACGCACCAGTGATGGACCCGAGCTGCGTTGGGTGCCACCCCGCTGTGACCATGCTTCATCCTCATCCTCCTCCACCTCCTCCTCATCCTCGTCCTCCTCGTCCTCCAGTAGTGGGCCCTGGCTGGCCACATTTGTACCTGGCCTCTGCTGTTGCCAAAAACCTCCCTCTGAGTCACTTCGAAGAGACTGGCCTGAAAGTGCTAAAAATGACCCCTCTTCCTCCTCCTCCTCCTCCTCCTCCTGGGCCACCTCCTCTTCCATCATCGCCCTAAGTGTTTTCTCAAGGAGACATAGAAGTGGTATTGTAACGCTGATAACGGTGTCATCGCCACTGGCCATGTTGGTGGAGTACTCGAAACAGCGCAACAGGGCACACAGGTCTCGCATGGAGGCCCAGTCATTGGTGGTGAAGTGGTGCTGTTCTGTAGTGCGACTGACCCGTGCGTGCTGCAGCTGAAACTCCACTATGGCCTGCTGCTGCTCGCACAGTCTGTCCAGCATGTGCAAGGTGGAGTTCCACCTGGTGGGCACGTCGCATATGAGGCGGTGAGCGGGAAGGCCGAAGTTACGCTGTAGCGCAGACAGGCGAGCAGCAGCAGGATGTGAACGCCGGAAGCGCGAACAGACGGCCCGCACTTTATGCAGCAGCTCTGACATGTCGGGGTAGTTGTGAATGAACTTCTGCACCACCAAATTCAGCACATGCGCCAAGCAAGGGATGTGCGTCAAATTGGCTAGTCCCAGAGCTGCAACGAGATTTCGCCCATTATCACACACCACCAGGCCGGGCTTGAGGCTCACCGGCAGCAACCACTCGTCGGTCTGTTGTTCTATACCCCGCCACAACTCCTGTGCGGTGTGGGGCCTGTCCCCCAAACATATGAGTTTCAGAATGGCCTGCTGACGTTTACCCCGGGCTGTGCTGAAGTTGGTGGTGAAGGTGTGTGGCTGACTGGATGAGCAGGTGGAAGAAGAGGAGGAGGAAGCCGAGAAGGAGGAGGTGGCAACAGGAGGCAAAGAATGTTGCCCTGCGATCCTTGGCGGCGGAAGGACGTGCGCCAAACAGCTCTCCGCCTGGGGCCCAGCTGCCACTACATTTACCCAGTGTGCAGTTAGGGAGATATAGCGTCCCTGGCCGTGCTTACTGGTCCACGTATCTGTGGTTAGGTGGACCTTGCCACAGATGGCGTTGCGCAGTGCACACTTGATTTTATCGGATACTTGGTTGTGCAGGGAAGGCACGGCTCTCTTGGAGAAGTAGTGCCGGCTGGGAACAACATACTGTGGGACAGCAAGCGACATGAGCTGTTTGAAGCTGTCTGTGTCCACCAGCCTAAATGACAGCATTTCATAGGCCAGTAGTTTAGAAATGCTGGCATTCAGGGCCAGGGATCGAGGGTGGCTAGGTGGGAATTTACGCTTTCTATCAAATGTTTGTGAGATGGAGAGCTGAACGCTGGCGTGTGACATGGTTGAGACGCTTGGTGACGGAGGTGGTGGTGGTGGTGTTGGTGGTACATCCCCTGTTTGCTGGGCGGCAGGTGCCAACGTTCCTCCAGAGGCGGAGGAAGAGGCCGAGGCGGCAGCAGCAGAATAGGCCGAGGCGGCAGCAGCAGAAGAGGTAGCAGGGGGAGCCTGAGTGACTTCCTTGGTTTTAAGGTGTTTACTCCACTGCAGTTCATGCTTTGCATGCAGGTGCCTGGTCATGCAGGTTGTGCTCAGGTTCAGAACGTTAATGCCTCGCTTCAGGCTCTGATGGCACAGCGTGCAAACCACTCGGGTCTTGTCGTCAGCACATTGTTTGAAGAAGTGCCATGCCAGGGAACTCCTTGAAGCTGCCTTTGGGGTGCTCGGTCCCAGATGGCGGCGGTCAGTAGCAGGCGGAGTCTCTTGGCGGCGGGTGTTCTGCTTTTGCCCACTGCTCCCTCTTTTGCTACGCTGTTGGCTCGGTCTCACCACTGCCTCTTCCTCCGAACTGTGAAAGTCAGTGGCACGACCTTCATTCCATGTGGGGTCTAGGACCTCATCGTCCCCTGCATCGTCTTCCACCCAGTCTTGATCCCTGACCTCCTGTTCAGTCTGCACACTGCAGAAAGACGCAGCAGTTGGCACCTGTGTTTCGTCATCATCAGAGACATGCTGAGGTGGTATTCCCATGTCCTCATCATCAGGAAACATAAGTGGTTGTGCGTCAGTGCATTCTATGTCTTTCACCGCTGGGGAAGGGCTAGGTGGATGCCCTTGGGAAACCCTGCCAGCGGAGTCTTCAAACAGCATAAGAGACTGCTGCATAACTTGAGGCTGAGACAGTTTCCCTGGTATGCATGGGGGTGATGTGACAGACTGATGGGGTTGGTTTTCAGGCGCCATCTGTGCGCTTTCTGCAGAAGACTGGGTGGGAGATAATGTGAACGTGCTGGATCCACTGTCGGCCACCCAATTGACTAATGCCTGTACCTGCTCAGGCCTTACCATCCTTAGAACGGCATTGGGCCCCACCATATATTGCTGTAAATTCTGGCGGCTACTGGGACCTGAGGTAGTTGGTACACTAGGACGTGTGGATGTGGCAGAACGGCCACGTCCTCTCCCAGCACCAGAGGGTCCACTAACACCACCACGACCATGTCCACGTCCGCGTCCCTTACTAGATGTTTTTCTCATTGTTATGGTTCACCACAACAACAAATATATTATTTGGCCCAATGTATTGTATTCAAATTCAGCGGGATATAAATTTGAGGCCTAGTATTTAGGCGCTGGGTGACCGGTATGGATTTAGTGACAGAATTAGACTTGGAAATGCACAGAAGCGTGTGTGTGAAGTTATTCTGAATGACCCTATGTGCACCTTCAATATGATCTACCCTTTTAGGGATAGATTTCAAATAGCTCTGATATAGCAGAAACGACTAAATTATGAAATTGCTAAATTGGGAATTGTATTTCAACCCAGAACAAAAAATGTGCTTTGACGGACACTAAATAACTTTCCCAGCCACAACAGGACAGCGGTAACGAGAGATTTAGCGGGATATAAATTTGAGGCCTAGTATTTAGGCGCTGGGTGACAGGTATGGGTTTAGTGACAGAATTAGATTTGGAAATGCACAGTAGCGGGTGTGTGAAGTTATTCTGAATGACCCTATGTGCACCTTGAATATTATATACCCTTTTAGGGATAGATTTCAAATAGCTCTGATATAGCAGAAACCACTAAATTATGAAATTGCTAAATTGGGAATTGTATTTCAACCCAGAACAAGAAATGTGCTTGAACGGACACTAAATAACTCGCCCAGCTACAGCACTAGGGACAGATTTAGCGGGATATAAATTTGAGGCCTAGTATTTAGGCGCTGGGTGACAGGTATGGGTTTAGTGACAGAATTAGACTTGGAAATACACAGTAGCGGGTGTGTGTGAAGTTATTCTGAATGACCCAATGTGCACCTTGAATATTATATACCCTTTTAGGGATAGATTTCAAATAGCTCTGATATAGCAGAAACCACTAAATTATGAAATTGCTAAATTGGGAATTGTATTTCAACCCAGAACAAGAAATGTGCTTGAACGGACACTAAATAACTCGCCCAGCTACAGCACTAGGGACAGATTTAGCGGGATATAAATTTGAGGCCTAGTATTTAGGCGCTGGGTGACAGGTATGGGTTTAGTGACAGAATTAGACTTGGAAATACACAGTAGCGGGTGTGTGTGAAGTTATTCTGAATGACCCAATGTGCACCTTGAATATTATATACCCTTTTAGGGATAGATTTCAAATAGCTCTGATATAGCAGAAACCACTAAATTATGAAATTGCTAAATTGGGAATTGTATTTCAACCCAGAACAAGAAATGTGCTTGAACGGACACTAAATAACTCGCCCAGCTACAGCACTAGGGACAGATTTAGCGGGATATAAATTTGAGGCCTAGTATTTAGGCGCTGGGTGACAGGTATGGGTTTAGTGACAGAATTAGACTTGGAAATACACAGTAGCGGGTGTGTGTGAAGTTATTCTGAATGACCCAATGTGCACCTTGAATATTATATACCCTTTTAGGGATAGATTTCAAATAGCTCTGATATAGCAGAAACCACTAAATTATGAAATTGCTAAATTGGGAATTGTATTTCAACCCAGAACAAGAAATGTGCTTGAACGGACACTAAATAACTCGCCCAGCTACAGCACTAGGGACAGATTTAGCGGGATATAAATTTGAGGCCTAGTATTTAGGCGCTGGGTGACAGGTATGGGTTTAGTGCCAGAATTAGACTTGGAAATACACAGTAGCGGGTGTGTGTGAAGTTATTCTGAATGACCCAATGTGCACCTTGAATATTATATACCCTTTTAGGGATAGATTTCAAATAGCTCTGATATAGCAGAAACCACTAAATTATGAAATTGCTAAATTGGGAATTGTATTTCAACCCAGAACAAGAAATGTGCTTGAACGGACACTAAATAACTCGCCCAGCTACAGCACTAGGGACAGATTTAGCTGGATATAAATTTGAGGCCTAGTATTTAGGCGCTGCGTGACAGGTATGGGTTTAGTGACAGAATTAGACTTGGAAATACACAGTAGCGGGTGTGTGTGAAGTTATTCTGAATGACCCAATGTGCACCTTGAATATTATATACCCTTTTAGGGATAGATTTCAAATAGCTCTGATATAGCAGAAACCACTAAATTATGAAATTGCTAAATTGGGAATTGTATTTCAACCCAGAACAAGAAATGTGCTTGAACGGACACTAAATAACTCGCCCAGCTACAGCACTAGGGACAGATTTAGCTGGATATAAATTTGAGGCCTAGTATTTAGGCGCTGGGTGACCGGTATGGATTTAGTGACAGAATTAGACTGGGATATGGCCAAAAAATAAACAGACTATTGCTGGTTAAATGCACTTGGTGTGACAGCTTCACCCTGATGTAGGCTTTAGCCAAAAAACAACCACACCATTGAGGGTTAAATGCACTTGGTGACAGGCGCAGCTTGCCCCTGATTTAGTATATGGCCAAAAAATGAACAGACTATTGCTGGTTAAATGCACTTGGTGTGACAGCTTCACCCTGATGTAGGCTTTAGCCAAAAAACAACCACACCATTGAGGGTTAAATGCACTTGGTGACAGGCGCAGCTTGCCCCTGATTTAGTATATGGCCAAAAAATGAACAGACTATTGCTGGTTAAATGCACTTGGTGTGACAGCTTCACCCTGATGTAGGCTTTAGCCAAAAAACAACCACACCATTGAGGGTTAAATGCACTTGGTGACAGGCGCAGCTTGCCCCTGATTTTGTATATGGCCAAAAAATGAACAGACTATTGCTGGTTAAATGCACTTGGTGTGACAGCTTCACCCTGATGTAGGCTTTAGCCAAAAAACAACCACACCATTGAGGGTTAAATGCACTTGGTCGCAGCTTGTGCTGGCGCACCACAAGACACAAAATGGCCGCCGATCACCCCAGAAAAATGTGACTGACAAACGGTCTGTGCAGCCTAAAAACAGTGAGCAATTGAGGATCAGCAGCTCAATGATCCACAGCTGCAGATCGATCAGTTAATCAAGTCCTTTGGAGGAGTTAATCTGCCTAATCTCGCCCTACTGTCGCAGCCGCAACCTCTCCCTACGCTAATCAGAGCAGAGTGACGGGCGGCGCTATGTGACTCCAGCTTAAATAGAGGCTGGGTCACATGGTGCTCTGGCCAATCACAGCCATGCCAATAGTAGGCATGGCTGTGATGGCCTCTTGGGGCAAGTAGTATGACGCTTGTTGATTGGCTGCTTTGCAGCCTTTCAAAAAGCGCCAAGAAAGCGTCACAAAAGCGCGAAGAAAGCGACGAACACCGAACCCAAACCCGGACTTTTACGAAAATGTCCGGGTTCGGGTCCGTGTCACGGACACCCCAAAATTCGGTACGAACCCGAACTATACAGTTCGAGTTCGCTCATCCCTAATAATAATATATTATTAATAATAAGTTTCTAATAAAAAAAGTTCTCTTGTGTACGGTCCAGGAGTGTGAGTATTTGACTAGTGGAAGTAGAAGTTACCTGGTAAGATTGTTTGCCATATTGCTCCCTCTCTTGTGGAAAAAGAGACTGAGACATTTGGCCAAATCTAGGTGTAGAATGGGCTGCAAAAGTTTGTTCTGGTAGTAAAGCTAGGGAAACTGGCATGTCTCATTTTTAATTGGTCCACATTACAAACAAGTTCCAGTGGCTTTTGTTGTGCCGTAAATAGAAATAGAACTGAAGGCATAACATTTATGGATAACATATGGCGATCTGCTGGAACACATCTAAGGTTGGGGGCCAGCCTAGTTAACATTTCCTCCTCATCATGACCTTCACCCCTGTTTCTGTTTAAATACACAAGAACCTGAGAATCTATCATGTCCCAAATATTTAAATGAGAAACAGGGTGAGTCCCCCCCCCTTCGATGCTTGGTGGGGACTTGACGCTTGTAGAAGTGTAGTGTTTTGTTTTGTAGTGTACGCTGCCGTTCTGCCGCCGTAACTCCGCCCCTCCCCCATTATAGTCGCGGCAGTCCGGTGGCACACGTGAACTAGCGGCAGGACGGATCCGACAGGCTGTTCACCCGCCGGAACAGCCTGCCGGAGTCCCCTGCCGCTAATGTGAAAGTACCCTAACACATTAGCTAGCACATAGTAGGCATTTACCACGTGATGGTCATCCTTTATTTTGGAGGTCTCCTATTTTCTTCCAAGAATTGCATGTGTGACCTCATTACACGACCTATTCTTTTGGACACGGTCATGGTTGAGGTAACTACGGGTGTCTCATAGTTAAAACTTGTCTGACAGTATGTCCACTCGTGACATCTTCCGGTCCAAAATGTGGAGCTTGGGGATGTTAATGTCTGCTCTGACTGGGCAGTCTAAGAGTTTACACTTAGAGGGCCTTCAATTTCACAGCAATGGATCCTCATGAGTATCAGGGCTTATTGGCTAGCACTTTATATTGAACAGCTCATGCGCTAGAACTGTTCAATAAAAGATTTGAGCAAACTGGCTAGATCAATTAAAGAAAATTACGCCAGTATTTTGCAGTATTTTAGAGAACATAACAAAAAGGAAGACTGATATAGGACTAGGAAAAAAAATCACACATGAGTGTAAATCATTCTCAAATAATTTGAAACAGGTTGTTTTAAGTCATCAAAAAGAAAACTAGCACGACAGTTGTAACACGTAAAATCTGACACTGAAAGTGAAGTAATCACAGTGAATTAGAATTTTTTGCACCATAAACATTGCTTTGTGTATTGATAGTTTTAATTAAAGTTTCACAAAAGAGGCATATAATTAATTTGCTGACTTAAAAGGGTATCTGTCAGTAGATTTGTACCTATGAAACTGGCTGAGCTGTTACATGTGCGCTTGGCAGCTGAAGGCATCTGTGCTGGTCCCATGTTAATATGTTACTGAGAAAAATTAAGTTTTAATAGTTGCTCCTAGAGGCTCATTTGTATATATTAAAGGATAACTGTCATATTTTTTTCATTTACTATTTTATTAGAGCTAGGCATGTATACCTGAGTTAGTCTGTCAATGATTGCTAAAAGATCTGTAATTACCTTATAATAACAGCTTTAATGAATGTCTCCTGTCCCTTTCCACTCCCTTAAAAGACCGTTGCTAGGGCTCATCTGTCTCCCATCTTAATGTAAACAGAAGACAAAGGGGCAGTCTTTCACACTGCATGCCTGCATTAGGTTTCAGAGTGAGGAGGTGTGTCTTTTAGTAATCCAATCTGATTGGCTGGCAGGAAGCTGCTGGCTACAGCAAGTGTGTATGTGAAATTGGGGGAAAGCAGTTTTGACCTCAGAGAACTGGCAGAGGAGCCATCTTGAGAAGATCCTCATATTGTTGGATTCAAGACAGCCGTAACTAAGGGGAAAACTCAAGGAAAACGGTGGTATGTGAAGAAACTAAAGATTGCTTTATGCATAATGCTGCTGCAGCAGTAACATATGCTAAAATTGTTTTTTTTAATGAAAACATGACAGTACATTATCTTTAAAAACATCATTTTTCTCAGCAATGTGGGCACATATGAAATGGGACCAACACAGATGCCTTCAGCTGCCAAGAGCACATACAACAGCTCAACTAGTTTTATAGGTACAAATCTGCTGACAGATGCCTTTTAAAGGGGCAAATTGGCGTGGTCTGGCCGTTTGACGCCCCTGCACTTCCTGAAGCTCCATTGTTCCACTGAAGGAAAAAGCACCCCAGAACATGTGACTACCTGACAGAAAATGACAATGAATCCACATCTTTGCACAGATTTGGCCTTTTAAAGGCATGTGGTCCTATTTCAGTTTAATCATTATTTTCAATTAATTGAATGCTCAAAAAATGTTTTGTCTCACTCTCATTTCTTCTTGTTGCATGTTGAAGCTCTAATTGGAACCTTGTTAAGATCCCACAATGTAAAATATTATTTTTTGCCATTTTTCAAGTGGTCTTAAACTTTTGATCAGGATTGTACCTATACCATTTATTTTTACTCCAGGTGAATTAATCACTTCCTTATCATAGGATTCACATGTGACGCCTCATCAGTATATCAACACCACAGGCCTCCATCACGTAATGTTACCTGTCGATTTTATAATCTTTGTGTAATTAAACATTACATTTTTGGGTATCTTATTTTCTGTTTTAGGGCCCTAGATAACTTTGTCCCTGATGAACCCAGGTGGGATAAAATGCATTGGGGTATCAGGGAAACTCAGCTTTTGAGATATGAGGGAAACCCAGCTTTTTTGAGGGCTCAATAGGGTTAGCCAGGGGAGGACGGGAAATTCAGCATCTAGGGGTCGTCCCCGGGCAGAGGCATTAGCAAGGGTAATGAGAGGGACAGTCATCCTCCAGCACCTTTACCCCTTTACATCCTCCAAGACACCACTCATTTACCTTGGCGGTCCTTAGATATATATACACTCTACCCATTTGATATTGTATTTATTTATAAATTTTGGGACCTTACTTACCAAGTTTAATTATTTGTAGATGATTGATTGGGCCCGATTGTCTCTTTTCTTTTTTATGACTAGAATAAAAGTAAAGTTTTAGAGGTCAAATTCTTTTTCAAGTTTTGTGGTTCACTGGCACCAATCACTCATCGGTCTTGTTCCATACCTGTCCACGGCTCCTGCCTGGTGTGGGCTTTTTCCCCCAAACAGATGAGTTTCAAAACAGCCAGCTGCCGTTTCACCCTGGCTGTGCTGAAGTTGGTGGTAAAGGTGTTACGCTGACCGGATGAGGAGGCGGTAGAGGAGAAAGCGGAGTAGGAGGAGGAGGCAACAGGAGGCAAAGAGAAACGTCCTGCAATCCTCGGTGGCAGAAGGACATGCGCCAAACTTGTCACGGCTGAGGATGGGGGAAACCCTCAGCCGTGCGATGTTACACGTATGGGATAGCAGCTGCCCACATACCTTTAACATTGCTGTGGTCATACTATCATGGCTGAGGATGGGGGAAACCCTCAGCCGTGCGATGTTAATCGTATGTGGAAGCTGCTTGGCCAGGACAACAGAATTAGGGAGCAGGTCACCTCCTACAGCGTCCCTAACTCTGACCCTGACCCTGACCCCTAACTGTATGAGCTGACCCAGATGGTAGGAGGGCTCATACTCAGGAACCTCAGATCCCTACTAGCCTTCAGCAGATCCCTGAGCTAGGAGCTGGGTAAAACAACCTGTTCCTCCTAGACACGGAGGAACAGGAGTCTAAACTGGCCAAGCTGCAAGTAAAGGGGAAACATCAACAGCATATGGATATGGCAGGCACATGAAACCACTTCCACCACTACCTGCCACAGACACACTGACTGGAACACGTGCTCAACTGCTGTTGTCCACACCAAACACAAAAAGTGCACACATAAAAATACAGGTTGCCTGGTGCAACCGCAAGCACTTGATAGCAAGCTGCCTAGCAACAGCTCCGGCTACTATACCAATTACAATATGTTGCCAGTGGTACAAGGTACAAGGGCATGCAATTGTCTACCATTAAGACCTTTGCATGGGCATAGCAGTCAGGGAGAGCTCTAGGGGTTTTATAGGGCTCACCCATATGCTCCTTAGTTTGGGATCAAGCCAGTCGGATGTTTGTTTATAAGTTCCAGCTTTCTGCAACACCATCCGTGACACATGGGCTGTAGGTGCGAACTCTGAGCTTTCAGCAGGGGATCGGGTGGGAGACAATGTGAAGGAACTGGAGGCACTGTCAGCCACCCAATCTACTACCTCCTCTACATGTTCTGGCCTCACCATTCAGACACCGGTATTCAGGCCTAAAAAATAATGCTGAACGTTCTGTCGCCCACGTGAACCTGAGGAAGGTATTTCATTTGGGAGTGTAGCTACATGAGCTCCACGTCCATTATTTCATGCTCTCTTCATTCTTTGAGGTCACCCAGTGAACTAACAGACAGATTAACTACAGTTGCAAGAAAAAGTATGTGAACCCTTTGGAATTATATGGATTTCTGCACAAATTGGTCATAAAATGTGATCTGATCTTCATCTAAGTCACAACAATAAACAATCACAGTCTGCTTAAACTAATAACACACAAAGAATTAAATGTTACCATGTTTTTATTGAACACACCATGTAAACATTCACAGTGCAGGTGGAAAAAGTATGTGAACCCTTGGATTTAATAACTGGTTGAGCCTCCTTTGGCAGCAATAATTTCAACCAAACATTTCCTGTAGTTGCAGATCCGATGTGCACAACGGTCAGGAGTAATTCTTGACCATTCCTTTTTATAGAACTGTTTCAGTTCAGAAATATTCTTGGGACGTCTGGTTTGAATCGCTTTCTTGAGGTCATGTCACAGCATCTCAATGGGGTTGAGGTCAGGACTCTGACTGGGCCACTCCAGAAGGCGTATTTTCTTCTGTTTAAGCCATTCTGCTGTTGATTTACTTCTATGCTTTGGGTCGTTGTCCTGTTGCAACACCCATCTTCTGTTGAGCTTCAGCTGGTGGACAGATGGCCTTAAGTTTTCCTGCAAAAATGTCTTGATAAACTTGGGAATAAATTTTTTCTTTGATGAAAGCAATCTGTCCAGGCCTTGATGCAGCAAAGCAGTCCCAAACCATGATGCCCCCACCACCATACTTCACAGTTGGGATGAGGTTTTGATTTTGGTGTGCTGTGCCTCATTTTCTGCACACATAGTGTTGTGTGTTTCTTCCAAACAACTCAACTTAGTTTTATCTGTCCACAGAATATTTTGCCAATACTGCTGTGGAACATCCAGGTGCTCTTGTGCAAAGTGTAAACGTGCAGCAATGTTTCTTTTGGATAGCAGTGGCTTCCTCTGTGTTCTCCTCCCATGAAATCCATTCTTGTTTAGTGTTTTACGTATCGTAGATTCGCTAACGGATGTTAGTATATGCCAGAGACTTTTGTAAGTCTTTAGCTGACACTCTAGGATTCTTCTTCACCTCATTAAGCAGTCTGCGCTGTGATCTTGCAGTCATCTTTACAGGACGGCCACTCCTAGGGAGTAGCAGCAGTGCTGAACTTTCTCCATTTATACACAATTTGTCTTACCGTGGACTGATGAACAGCAAGGCTTTTGGAGATACTTTTATAACCCTTTCCAGCTTTATGCAAGTCAACCATTCTTAATCAAAGGTCTTCTGAGAGCTCTTTTGTGCGAGGCATCATTCACATCAGACAATGCTTCTTGTGAAAAGCAAACCCGAAACTGGTGTTTGTTTTTTATACGGCAGGGCAGCTGTAACCAACACCTCCAATCTCATCTCATTGATTGGACTCCAGTTGGCTGACACCTCACTCCAATTAGCTCTTGGAGATGTCATTAGTCTAGGGGTTCACATACTTTTTCCACCTGCACTGTGAATGTTTACATGGTGTGTTCAATAAAAACATGGTAACATTTAATTCTTTGTGTTTTATTAGTTTAAGCAGACTGTGATTGTCTATTGTTGTGACTTAGATGAAGATCAGATCACATTTTATGACCAATTTGTGCAGAAATCCATATAATTCCAAAGGGTTCACATACTTTTTCTTGCAACTGTATATTATTTTCCCTGTCACGTATGCAGTGCAGGTGTACTTCACGCAATAAATGGGTATATGACACGCACCTAACTAACAGACGGATTAACTATATCAATTTCCCTGTCAGGCATGCAGTGCAGGTGTACTTCACGCAATAAATGGGTATATAATGTGCACCTAACTAACAGACGGATTAACTATATCAATTTCCCTGTCACGTATGCAGTGCAGGTGTACTTACGCAATAAATGGGTATATGACATGCACCTAACTAACAGACGGATTAACTATATCAATTTCCCTGTCACGTATGCAGTGCAGGTGTACTTCATGCAATAAACAGGTATATGACGTGCACCTAACTAACAGAAAGAATAACTATATCAATTTCCCTGTCACGTATGCAGTGCAGGTGTACTGACACAATAAATGGGTATATGACGTGCACTTAATTAACAGATGGATTATACATATTATTTTTCCTGTCACATGTGCAGTGCAGGTGTACTTACGCAATAAATGGGGATATCACGTGCACCTACTGTAACTAACAGACAGATTAACTATATCAATTTCCCTGTCACATATGCAGTGCAGGTGTACTTCACGCAATAAATGGGTATATGACATGCACCTAACTAACAGACGGATTAACTATATCAATTTCCCTGTCACATACTGTATGCAGTGCAGGTGTACTTCATGCAATAAATGGGTATATGACGTGCACCTAACTAACAGACGGATTAACTATATCAATTTCCCTGTCATGCACTGTATGCAGTGCAGGTGTACTTCATGCAATAAATGGGCATATGACGCGCACCTAACTAACAGATGGATTAACTATATCAATTTCCCTGTCACGTATGCAGCGCAGGTGTACTTCATGCAATAAACGGGTATATGACGTGCACCTAACTAACAGACAGATTAACTATATCAATTTCCCTGTCACGTATTCAGTGCTGGTGTACTTCACGCAATAAATGGGTATATGACGTGCATCTAACTAACAGACAGATTAACTTTATTATTTTCCCTGTCACATATGCAGTGCAGGTGTACTTCACACAATAAATGGGTATATGACGTGCATCTAACTAACAGACAGATTAACTTTATTATTTTCCCTGTCACATATGCAGTGCAGGTGTACTTCACACAATAAATGGGTATATGACGTGCACCTAACTAACAGACGGATTAACTATATCAATTTCCTTGTCAGGTATGCAGTGCAGGTGTACTTCACACAACAAATGGGTATATGACGTGCACCTGACTAACAGATAGATTAACTATATCAATTTTCCTGTCACATATGCAGTGCAGGTGTACTTCACACAATAAATGGGTATATGACGCGCACCTAACTAACAGACGGATTAACTATTCAATTTCCCTGTCACGTATGCAGTGCAGGTGTACTTCACGCAATAAACGGGTATATGACGTTCACCTAACTAACAGACCGATTAACTATATCAATTTCCCTGTCACGTATGCAGTGCAGGTGTACTTCATGCAATAAATGGGTATATGACGTGCACCTAACTAACAGACGGATTAACTATATCAATTTCCCTGTTACGTATGCAGTGCAGGTGTACTTCACGCAATAAATAGGTATATGACGTGCACCTAACTAACAGACGGATTAACTATATCAATTTCCCTGTCACGTATGCAGTGCAGGTGTACTTCACACAATAAATGGGTATATGACGTGCACCTAACTAACAGATGGATTAACTATATCAATTTCCCTGTCACGTATGCAGTGCAGGTGTACTTCACACAACTAATAGGTATATGACGTGCACCTAACTAACAGACGGATTAACTATATCAATTTCCCTGTCACATATGCAGTGCAGGTGTACTTCACACAATAAATAGGTATATGACGTGCACCTAACTAACAGACGGATTAACCATATCAATTTCCCTGTTACGTATGCAGTGCAGGTGTACTTCACACAATAAATGCGTATATGACGTGCACCTAACTAACAGACGGATTAATTATATCAATTTCCCTGTCATGTACTGTATGCAGTGCAGGTGTACTTCATGCAATAAATGGGTATATGACGTGCACCTAACTAACAGACGGATTAATTATATCAATTTCCCTGTCATGTACTGTATGCAGTGCAGGTGTACTTCATGCAATAAATGGGTATATGACGTGCACCTAACTAACAGACGGATTAATTATATCAATCTCCCTGTCACGTATGCAGTGCAGGTGTACTTCATGCAATAAATGGGTATATGACGTGCACCTAACTAACAGATGGATTAACTATTATATTTGTGTGTCAGGGGTACAAAGTACAATGTTGCATTGCACCCACAAAAAAAAATCGCTGTAGGTCACCCACAGAATTAACAGCCAGATTTATCATTAGCTTTCTGTGTTAGGGGTGCAAAGATGGTGTATTGCACCCACAAAAATCACACTAACACTGTCCCTCACTTCAGCTGCCTGCTTTCTGTCACTACACTTCTCAGAGCTGATGGGCGGTGCTACACGTGATTCAGCTTATATAGAGGCTGGATCACATGATGCACCAGCCAATCACAGCCATGCCATTAGTAGGCATGGCTGTGATGGCTTCTAAGGCACACAGCTTAAAAGCTTGTTAATTGGCTGCCCTGCAGCCTTTCAACAAACTTTATTAAATGCCCGAACAGCGAACCCA